>NC_040231.1:23413097-23716128 GCF_001444195.1 Xiphophorus couchianus | reverse complement strand
TAATAGCTAGCTGATATTAAAGAAAGGAGGAGCTGGTGAATACTAAATATTTCACTTGTTTTTTACCAGAAATCCCAAACCTTTTTGTTGATCTTTTCAGACAATCTTTTTTTTTTTTTTTTTTTTTTTTTTTTTTAAAACTATCAGCTGTAAATGTTTTCTCTTGATGGATTCATTTCTGAATCTGACCTGAGGCAACTAGAGAATTACATAATTGAAGGACTAAATTTTTCATAAGACTGTGACTGCCTGTAAGGAAAGTTCCTGAAAGCTCATAAAATCATTAACAAGTTTATGGAAAACATTATTTTAAAAAACTTTAGGTCTTTGTAAGCAGTTTGTTTGTCAACACCTTTTGGATGCATTGGTCATACATTAAAAGGCTTAACATAAATTTACCTTTATGCTAAAGTTCCTGCAATTTATTTAGGGTATTTGTATCAGACTATCCTACGTCGACTGTTACAGTTGCATGAACTCACCTACAGTGAGTATTTGTATTCAGTTCAGATTAAATTTAACAGATCACTGGTTCTACAATTAGTGGCTTCACTAAAGATTTTGCTTCAGTAAATGTCAGAAAAAACATTTTCAATGTTTACTTTTTAAAGTTCATTATTTAATTCAAGTAACACAAACACAGTTTCAAAATAAGCTTAATATTGTAGCTTCAACATTTTCGAACATACTCAACATCAGGGTTACATGTATGCACTTTGTGATTGAGATTATGAGAGAAATTGTGTCGTTGTCTGCCAGTGGATGACAGCAGGACGGGGGGTGGTCCATGCTGAGATGCCTGTGTCAGAGGAGCCAGTGGTGGGACTGCAGCTCTGGGTGAACCTCCGAAAACAAGAAAAGATGATTGAACCAGCATACCAGGAGCTTAAAAGCTCGGAGATCCCCAAACGCAGCCAGGGTGGGGTCACGGTCGCCGTGATATCCGGAGAAGCACTGGGAGCAAAGGTGGGTGTTCATTTGTGAGAGAATCTTCGTATTTCAACCAACGAACTTAAAGCAGGAGCAGAAATTTTTAAGTGAAGTGATTTCTCTTTTCATCTAATAAGCAAATACCTAAATGTATATGTCTGTGTGTTACTGAACAGGACAGTGTGTTTACCACAATATTTTACCGCAGTGGTTGGAAGGATTGTTTGGAAAAAGGAAGCTAGAAATGAGGAACAGATTCTTTTGGCATGTGAATGATGACTTGCAGTTATGTGGCTACTCCTAGTTGTTTTCCTACATATGTGAACAGCGGTGGATTCTGAGGTGGCGTCTGATTGAGAAAGTGTGAACTGATGACAAACGGTGGCCAGCTGAGAGTGAAGATGAATTAGTTATGGTTGAAATTACTTGATTTGAAGACAACATGATCACATTTTCACATAACTGCTGGTCTTCAGATTAAGCTAAAAAGTTATGGCTCATAAGGAAATGCTAACATAACAGCTTTGGTAAATAAAGAGGATCAGTGGAAAAGTGCAAGTGCCTTGATATGTGCATAATATAAACAAGAGCATAAAAGACACAGCATGTTCCTGTGTTTCACAAACCAAGAATTAACATTAGTTTCAATTAAAGAACAGTATAACTTCTCAACTTCCCTAAAATAATAAAAACACGTTGGCTTGAAATAATTTCAGACTTTTAATCAGAAGGTGTAGGACGGAGCTCTTGGACGAAGAAATGGGCTTTTATATTCTTGGCTAAATATAGAATCCAGTTCAACTTGTTTAGTCCATGTGATTTGACATGTGCACTTTGGGATGTGTGACCGGCACACAAACCAAAAGTGCACAGTTGGTGCAAAATACCCATAAAATACTGAACACAGATTTAACACTGATGGAAGAGGTTGATTTGAATTTATGTCCCTATACTCTTTTTTATTTGCACACATTGTGCTCATAACGACAATACTAAAACTCAGTTAAATTTGAATATGTTTTGAGAAGAAACTTTACAGAGTGTGGGCTCACAACCCAGATAGAGAGAGCTCTTGGGGAATAAAAATATTGTGTTTATTTGGTGTTGATCACAGATTAAAACTTGATTCCTATGAAAAACAAACTCAAACAAGATATGTGATGATATCTTGCCCATAGTATAACGGTACTATGGGCCGTTATAATGTAAGCTTATCATAACGGCCCATAGTACGAAATAAAACATGCATATCTGTGCATTTTTTTACTATATGCTTTTTTTCTTGTATACAGTCTAAGGTTTACACAAGAACACCAACCTTGTATTTGGACTTCAAGCTGCAGGCCGGGGCCATGCATGTGCAGCCGGTCCCCTCTGGTAAGAGAATCCTTGTATTGTTGTACAACCCAGAGACGGATTGGAAATAACTAAAGAATCAGAGCAGACCTATTCACAAACATCTAGTTGTTCCCTTAAGACTTATTATAAATGTACAGGTTTGGAAGTATCCATGCTGTGAAATGATCTAGTTTATATAAAGCTGCACTGTTCATCGCACACTAAACATCTTCTGCAGTTTGTTTTTTTTTACACTCAAATACTGTATTGTAAATAATTGTCTTTTTCATGCTCAGTACACATGAAGCACATTATGGACGTTTTTGGAAAAGTAATCAGACTGTTGTCGCATATCCCTTTTATTGCGAGTCCAATATTCCTATTTCTAATAACTGCACAGTATTTTCTGTTACAGTTTTGTACAGTATCTCATTATTACTACTTCTGTTGTTCTTATTGTTAATCGTTTTGTGTGAACTTTTACATATGATGCTGCTGTTTCACCTGAATTTCTCAATGGTGGGACAATACAGACCTGTTCTATTGTCATTTCAGTAGAACTAGACCAAGATAGTGTTGTTACCTTTGAGTTTGGTTCAATAAACCATTTATTTCAGATAATGGAAGCTGCATTTTCCATTGCATACTTGTCAGGTCTAAATACCTATTAAACAAACACAGGAAAGACAAGAGAGTTGGATTCTTTGTTTCTCGCGAGGAGAGCAGACAGAGATGTGCTTTCAGTTACAAATCTCCAACCGCTCTGAAAAACACATCTCCCGCTCCTCTGTTTTATTGATTTTAGGAACCCTACCACACGGGGCGCTGCAACTCTAAAAGGGTGGAGGGGATAATTAAACACATCGTTGCAGCGCTAAATGATAATCACTAACTAAACACATGTTATCTACAATCTAAATCCTTCTAGCTCCAGGCACGGCGTCGAATGGGACACGTTGTATAGCTTCAAAGCAACGGCTTTGAAGCACAAAGAAGCACAGAGCAGAGTTTATTGTCAGGCTTGTAAAACTCTGCTGGGAACAACTAACACCTCTGTCTTGTAGGAAGTCCTGCAGGGCAACAGCTGCTGAGAGTAGCTGTCACCTCTATTTCTCAGGGAAGTCTCAGGATAGAATCAAAGTTATTTAACACACAGAAACATTATCTAAATGTAACTACAAGGCTACATGATACAACAAATATTTGATAATACTAATAATACAATTTACCCAACAATACTAATAACATTTCTTTTTTTTGACAGGATGGACCACCTTCATTTATACTCTCTCTGGAACTACTCATGTTGGTGAGGGATTTTTTTTTTCAACTTTCTTTACTTTGTTTTATTTTTGCTGGAAGTATTTCTGACTCAACTTTACAGTTTAAATGTTAATAAATAGGAATATATCTGGTAAGTTGAGCTGAACCAACGTGCTTTGGTGGGTAATATAGACTACCTGACTACTACTGAAAAATCTACATAGCAAGTAAGTGAGTGCTTTGAGACTAACAACAGCTTGCCTTTTAAATCCAACCAGAAGGTTAAATACGTTCAACTTTAAAGCTTGGCCACTTATTACTGTTACTTACTAATAGTGTTTTTAGTTTTTCTTTGATATCAATCATATTTCTAGAAAATATGAGCGTACCAAGCTGCATATCAGTAACATGTAATTTAACTGTTATATAATTGTAACCGCTTGACCTGGTGGATAAATTCCTGATGTTTCTCACTGGGTAGGTTCAGGTTCAGGAAACTCCCTTTGCATGAGAACAGACTCTTCCAGACACTGGACTTCTTTTCACAGGCTTTCTTGGTTTATTTGAACTGATTTTAATATTCTGCTATAAAATCTTGCTACATTTGATTACTGTCCTTTGTTATCCTGAAGAATCACTTAACTGACTGTAATCACAACCAGATGTTTTAATGACACCAGAGGATAAGAAGGGATGCTGAGACTAAAGCAGCTATTTGAGTTTCAAGTCTCTTAACTCTGTGTGTCGTCTGGCCTAAATCAGAACCAGCTGACTTTGATGAATGCACCCAGGAGAGCCGCTATTGTTTTTCTCTCAGCATTCAGTCTCATTGTGCTACTATCTTTATATACTACCCATAAAATGGTTCATAAATGGTTTGCAAACAAGTAACACAAATTGAAGAGCAGCTTATGTGAATGTGTTGTATTAATTATATCAATGCCATGTCAATTACTTAATTTTAATTTTATGTTAATTACTTGTACTACTTTTTAATTATACTGATAGTTCACACATGTTAGAAAAGTATAATGAAATATAAAATAACACGGTTCGGTTTTTCTAGACTTAATGTATTTAGTTTACTTTTCAGAACGTACAGTGACATAATTAGTAAAACGTGTAAAACATAAACTGTCTCTAAACTCACAGACTACTTTTCCAGGTGCGTCTTATTCATTCAAATCGTGAATAAGCCAGTCACAGGGCACAAAGCAATACATTTAGGCAGCTGTGCTTGGTGCAGATGACTTGCTGATGTTCAGACAGATTTATTTGATGTCCCATGGTTCTTGTTCCCAGACTGGCTGGTATGAGCAATTTAGAAACCACTGATCTATAGACAACAACCACTGAATGTGAAGAGAATTGCCCAAGAAGAGAAAATATCTAGTGATTAGTTGCAGGAACATAAGAGAAGGTACTGTACTTCCTGTGTACTGCCATTATTTAGTCTGTCCTGCCTTGCATCATCGACATATCGGGCTGCTTGGTGCTGCCAGTGTCCCCTCTATAGGACCACAGTGTATCCACCTTTACATGAATATTTACCATGTCACAAAACATAAAAGTCTCACAGTAGTGTTGTGCCTTCCATAGTTGCCAGATTATATCAAGAGCATCTTTGTGTTTTGGTGAAATGGGAGGTTTCCATCATGGATGTGCAGATGACAAAGCTGCAGAAACAATGTGATGTTATCTTGTTAACTTGGATCAAAAACTCTAAAGAATGTTTTCACAACTTGTTGAATCTGTGCAATGAGGAAGTAGAGCAGTTCTCATGACAAAGGCTGTACAACCTGAAAGTACCAAAGTGGACTAAATGAAATAGAAAGAGAGTGTATGCAATAAATGTTTGACCTCACATAGGTTTATACTTGATGTAAATAATGTGATGATTTTGTTTACATATTAATGTGCTTTTTTTTTTCTTTTTTTTTAAAAAGGCTCAGATCAGGACCAGCAGCCGGTGGGGCCTCATCACACTGTGGTGTTTGGAGATGGTGATTGTGTCAGGTTTGAAAACAAGGTATAAAACTTCAGATGTTGAGACCTTGTCCACATACATGGTTTGTCAGATGGACTTTATTGTCAAAAATGAAACATTTATCAGAAAAAGACATCAGCCACAGCTGTTTTTTTGTTTGTTTTTTTAGTTTAAAATGCCATTAAGACTCATAAACAGTTGGCAAAGTGTCTAACAATATTGTTGAAGTTTTGGTCTCACAGACTCATTAGTAGTTTTACCAGTTTGCTGTAAGGAACATCCCCATTCTTCCTTAAAAGGTGTTCCTGCTGCAGGAAAGCATCTAGAAAGCCTCAACATTTCAACCACTTTCAAATTTAGCAATTTTTAGTGTTCTAATTTATTGCTTAGAACACTAAATCTAGAATCTAACACTTTTAATTAGATTTTAAAAAATCACTTTTTTTAATCAAATTTTTATTATAAAAAAAACCTTTTGTTAAGCTGATGTTATTTTTATTACTTGAAATCTTCCTTTAACCTTTTTTCCAAGAGAGATGATGGATTGTTTTTATCTCCAGGGCTCTGAAGTTTCTCATTTTGTGCTGATTGCTGGAGAACCGATCAACGAGCCGGTGGTACAACAGGGTATGTTCTCTGCTTTTCCATTACTGTTCAGTAAACAAAACATGCCTTTGTTATTAGCAGGAATTCTCTGCACAGCTTTCATGTGTTAATTCAAGTTGTTTGGCCTTCAGGTCCGTTTGTAATGACCACTCAGGAGGAGATCCACCAGGCCAAGATGGACTTCTATAATGGCACAAATGGCTTTGAAAGAGCCAAACACTGGAGGTCCAAAATCAGAGATTCTTTTTAAGCAATGCAGCTCTTTATACAGGTTGTTTCTGTCTTGCACATGGGGATGGATTGGAGAGTGTTGTGATATTTTGGTACAAACCTGATGTACAACAACAACAAAAAAGACACTGATTTAGAGCTTTAAATATACTTATACCTAATCATAATGCTTTACACGGGTATCTTTCTTATGATGTTTGTAGTTACAGAAATAATATATACAATACTGTATTTTGGTGTTTTTAAGTGGGTATAGAAATACATGTAATTTAGGTTTGAGCTGCTATGATTTCTTGATTAATTGTAAGCTGTGGTGTTCTTTTTTTCAGTAGGATTTCCTCTGTCTATCCTCCTCCACCGCTTTCCTTTTCCATCTTCGTGACCTTCAACCCCAAACGTTTCACTTCTATTTTTGTCATAATTATCTTGACTGCTAGATGGCGCCATTAACACAAACTGCAAGTGCTGCATTGAGATGTTTGTACAAACCGGCTTTATCATAGTGGAAGGAAAGTCTCTTATTTTGCTAAAAAAAAAAGAATAACACAGCAGTAATATATGTTCTTAACCAGCACTTTAGAAATGGAGATTAGCACATATGCTGAGATGGTGTCATGTGCTTATGCTAGGCGCCTTCAGAGACTTAGTTTATTTAAAAAAAAAAAAAAGGATTTTAAATTCTGTTTCGAGAATTTGTGGCGTAAATTCATCCTTGTGGATGTATAACCCCTGCAAGATGGTGCTAATTAAAGCATGCTTTCCTGAAGGAGTGTTTAGTCGCTGCTACTGGGATATAGTTCCTATTGATTAATTCATCTTCACTGAAGTTACCAAAGCAACCACATAGGAAAATTTCCCTGGTGACACTTGTTAGATATTTTAACACAAGGTTTGGCAAAAGACTAATTTTTAATGGATAATAAGCACTTTGTTTGCTCTCCTTTATTTTATTGACTCACTACAGGTTTGCTCTATGTGTATTCCATCTTCCCTTTGAAGCTGATGTGTGTTACCTAAAGCATACGAGTAATAAAAGTTAAGAAGAAGTTTACATATTATTAAACTCATCATTTTAGGACATAAGGTTCTCCAGCATTGTACATTTGAAAATGTAAATCTTTTGAAGACTGTCTTGATTGGACAAGTGTAACGATCATATTTTTCCATCTTCAAATATTGAAAACTACAGACTACACAGCTTACAGATGCCATAGATTTGTTTGTTGGTGGTGGTGCATTTCTTGCAAATTAAATACTAAACTTAATGTGTTGGTAAGGGTTAGTGGATAGGAGACGGGTGTGGTGCTGGTTCCTTACTTCCCATCATGTCTGGATCACATTTAAAACACGTGTTCCCGCTCATAGTCAGGGTCATGCAAGTCTAGAGAGAAAAGAAAGGTGAAAGGTTTAGCAGGCAGATGATCTGCCAACTTGATACAAAGGTTTGAATAACAGAAACAAGAATCACAAGTTAAGATAAATCTTGATGCTGTAAGACTGTCTTTGTAAAACTAGGTAGATTTTGTTGTTACAAAACAACAAAATCTTGTATTAGTTTATAAACTTTATTAGTTTACTAAAATATTATTAGTTTATTTTTTATTAATAGTAAATTACATATTGCCTAATAGGTCATTATTAATAACCCTAATAATTATTTAATAATTATTAGGATTATTAAATAACCCTAATAATTTAGGGTTATTTTTATTACCCTAAAAGTAACCTTAGGGTTATTTTTCCATAAAAATCAAAGCTGCCTGAAGTAGCATAGCCATAAAGTTCTAAGTCCTGAAACATACACTAATAGTAAAGAGCATTTTTGCACTGCCTCGTTGTCTAACAGGAAATCTCAGTTTATTCATCAAAGCTTTAGCAGGACTGCCTTGGTTTAAAGCCCATCTCTCCATTTGGCTCAAACAAACACGGAGGAAGGAAGGTCTTTGTTTAATTCTCAATTAAACTTTAATTCTCAGTTTAATTTTAGTTTTAGCATGAGAACCTTCCTGCAGTAGTGTGACGTGGCGTTTTGTGGGTTTCTCACACTCTTGAACCTGAGCTTTCAAAGTTCATTTAGATGGGTGCCAGGAAAAAAATGCTCCACCAGCTCAGCACATTTAGTGTGTTTTTGCTAGTGAAAAAACGCTGGTGAGCAATTAGACATTTTACATAGAAATGACCATGTAAATTTATTTTAAGCCTTTCATATTTTTATTTTTTTAATATAAGGTTCATTGCAGTTATTGATTTTGATTGTCATATTTTTACTATCTTAACTTTTAATGTGTAAAAATAAATATGCAGATTTTTTTTCCCCACAAAACTATTTACTATGCAAAAAAAAAACAAAAAACGGTATAAATAGTTTCATTTTCTGTTCTTCTTATTTGAAGGTGACTGAAACAGTTTTCAGTCACCTGAAAACTGTTCCTTTGCCAATTGGTCAAAGGAGCAGAAAACAAAGTTTAGGTTTAGGTTTTACATCCAATCTTGTGTAACAAAAGCAGACCAAATGTAACACAGGCAGACAAGAAGTTCTATGATTATATTTTTAAAATTCCATCTATAGCTCAGTAGAGGAAAATGTGCTTATTGCAAGGACCCTCAAAAACTCTTCCGCTGACGTGGGGGTTAGAGCATACTGTAACTCAACGTGATACTGCAGTATGTCAGACAAAAAAAAAAGTCTTATAGAGGACAGTCAGGTGTACTGAAAGGGTCGTCGGAGTTCCTCTTCCCTCTGGCACAGAACGTTTCCAGAGCCGCTGCAGAAGGAGGACAGAATATCGTTACACTCTCTCAATAAACTATTGGAACTGCTGCAGACATAATACCCAGTGGAAGTCCACAACGGCATGACTACTGCAGTCTTTTAAAAACAATGACATTATTTAACTTGGTTTTGTTAACTTACCAATCAACGAGGGCACTACCACAGAAAAAGATGATGAAAAATAGGCAAAACGTGCCACAACCAAATACGGACGGCTTCTATTATGTTTTGATTTGCACGTGGCTCCATTAATAATATCTGCACTCTCCTCACATCTCTTGCTAAGTGTCTTGGCACCGGTACATCAAACTGTTCCTGCACATGCCTCTCTACAAGTCCTTGCATAAAAATCCACGCAGAATCCTCCATAATCTGACAAATAATGTTTTTTGAGTCAGAAAACCGTTAAAACGAGCTGATACTGGTTGCCAGGAAGGTGACTGAATAAAGTACGTAAATGAGAAAATGTAGCTGAAGTCACCTAGCAACGATGTTTGTAGTGTGTTTTATTTACTTTTAAACTTTATTTAGAACTGTTAACTCTTCTAAATAGAGATTCTGGTTCGAATCTAACCAGAATAATTAGGTTGGATTCGATTTATCCGTTGCACAGGATTTCATTTCATTTCACCATGAGGCTGGTGAAGCCACATGGAGAAAGAGAATAATCCCAATCTGAATTGGGATTATTCAATTTTTTTAAATTGGATCCACTAATCCTTACCTAGTTTTACGAAGACAGTCTTACAGCATCAAGATTTATCTTAACTTGTGATTATTCTTTAATTTGAAGAAAGAATAATCCCAATTTGTTTCAAATTGGGATTATTTTTGGTTAATGAGGACATACTTTGCTTGGCGGGTAAATGTTCATGTATGATTATTTCTTTACTGTGTCTTTTAAAACCTGGTGAAGAAGAAATGCACTTCTTATATTTCTTGACTGGCATTCGATAACCTGTGGCATCGTCTGGCAGTTGTCTCAGGTACACTTGAAAAATAAACATGTTTCCATTGCTTCTGAGTACAAACACGTGTATTTCTTTCTGTTGTTTTTTTAGTATTAGAATGGTTAAATAACTACCTGAAAGTAACTGGATTATTTGAGTCAACATTGCTTCCTGAACAATATTGCTCGGATACCAGGGAGCTGGTTCTGATGAACCTGCTCCCTCTTCTTGATCATTCAATTCTTCCTCCAAAACTGCATATAATCAGTCACAATTTCCCTGAAATACCTTAAAACTTCCTTCACTTCTACGTATTCACCCATAGTTGTTTACATTTTTACTATCTTATTTGTATTGTTTGTGTTATTTAATTTCCCTTTGGGATTAATAAAGTATTTTTGAATTTTGGCTTACCTTCATTACATCTTAGAAAAAGGTTTAAAGACATAGGGAAGTAGGAAGTAGGAAAAGAAAGTTAAAGAAGATGGAGGGTTTTCTTTCTAAGAGATATTTTTCTGAGCTCTCACACTCTGCTGTATTATGACTATTATGATTAGTTCACCCTTTTTTTTGTTTTTTTTAGTAAAGTTCATCTGAATAATTGATCTGACTCCTTGTTTTCGGATTAGTCAGAAACATGAGGAGCATGTGCATAGCAGTGTGTGGAGTGATGTTGTGGCACAGTATGAATGAAGACTTGAAGCGCAGAATGAATGTAAGTCGGTTTAACAAATGATATTAAAGATCCCAGTTGCAAAAGTACAAGGATTACACAGAGTTTTAAGCAAATTGGCGATCTGCTGGCATGCTATTGAGGAATGTGGTGGCAGTACTGTAGATTAAACATGACTGGATGAATGAGATGTGTGGATTATATGTACTGCATTATTTAGAACAAGAATATGTGTTGTTTTTGATCGTTTTGCTCAAGACGAATGTGTCTGAATGGAAATCTTACAGGAGACTGTAGACCAGGGGTGTCAAACTCAATTTCACCAGGGGCCACTTCAGCATATTGGCCACCCTCAACGGGCCACATTGACCGTATAAATCAGGAATGCCCAAGTGCAGTCCTCCAGACTGCAACTTTTAGATGCGTCCCTGCTAAAACATACCTCAGACAAAAAGTTGACTTCCCTCATTAGCAGCAACTCAGTTCTGTAGAGGCCAATGAATGAGTCAATGATCCAGGTGTGTTAGAGAAAGAATGCATCTAAAGTTGCAGAGTGATGGGTCTGGAAAACTAGACTTGGGCAACCCTAGAATAAATGTATGAAAATACAATGTTAAAAATAAATTAAACAACACCTCATGTTGTTAAATAACTGATTATATGTATTCAAGTTTTAAATATTACATTTGAGTTTGCATGGATGTAAAATTACTGCTCAGTTTAAAGATATGCTCAGTATTTTTACTGAGCTAAACTTTGCTCTTTAGCTTGTTAGCTTGTCGATGTTTCAGTTTTATTCGCTGGGAAATTTAATCTTTGTCTGCTTTAAAGATAAGCAGACAAAGAATAAAAAACAAGTTTTGATATTAACTCTCAACTTCATTCACAAAACTTTTTCGTTATTTATTACAAAACGAACATGTATTTCACATAAGAACCAAACAATTAGGTGATGCCTGTCCTTGAACACAAAGCTGATTCTCTTCACCCTGTCACCAACTCACACATCCTCATTGTGTTCTGTAAATAAACAAAACACAAGCAAAATCAATAAACTATATGCATATTCCAGTATACTGAGTTTTGGTTTTACATTCATTCTATTTAAATTTAGTTTCTTCATGCTTACCAATGTTTTCTGGCCGGATATCTGGCACCGTTTTCCCCTGGTCAGTTCGTCCATGTTTGGTTTTAGTTCTATTCTGTGGCAACCCGCAAAACGGCGTGTAGGTTTTCGTCAGTAATGCGCGATCTGGTCTTATTTAAATTAATTATTGAAAACATCTGTTCGCACAGATAGGTGCTTCCAAACATGGACAAAACACAGGAACAGCATGGAGCCGAAGCTGTGGCATCAAATCAGGGGGCAGGAGACGGTAAAAGTCCTCGATTGAAACATCACGGAACTTCGCTCTTTAGCTTGTTAGCTTGTCGATGTTTCAGTTTTATGGAAAATTAATAATCAGCTCGAGGTGACTCTGCTGCACTCTAGTGGCGAGAAGCCGTAATGTTGGCTGGTAAGAATCGGAAGGCATTATGGGAGATGTAGTTTGTAGTCAATTCGTGCTCAAAACCTATTTTAAGTCAATCAATGGGGCTGTAAAACGGTGTTGGGGGGAGAGGGCCACATAAAATGACGTAGCGGGCCACATGTGGCCCGCGGGCCATGAGTTTGACACATGTGCTGTAGACAGTAAGCATGGCGTAGACTGCATAATAATGAATTAATTGTACAGATATAATTATAGATATATCTATATCTTTAGATATGTCCTATAGATATATAGATATAGCTATAGACATAGATATACAGTATATCTATATATAGATCTATAGCTATATCTATGGATCTATATATATAAATCAGTATATATATACTGTATATATATATATATATATATATATATAAATTATTTGCATACAACTTCTGTTGTACGCAAATATTTCTGATATTTGCTTGCTTTTTGTCCAAAAGTCTTCATCAGGAGTGTCCAACACCTGTCCTCAACAGTCGGTGTCCATCATGTCTTAGATGTGTCCCTACTCCAACACAGCTGAGTTAAACGGCTTAATTACCTCCTCAGCAGAGGCTTTCTAAATAATTGTCATGACACGGGAAACATCTAAAACATGCAGGACAGCCTTGAGGCTGGACACCACACCTGGAAGGATTGTATTTCCTGTCTGAACCAGTTTGGAAATTCTCCCGTGGGAAGCTGGACAGAGAGATGTCAGGGTTCCAGCTGAATCAGAGATGATACATGACTCAATTCTTACAAAGCTGAGTCCTAACACTCTGCTAAGCATTCGAGGAACAACGCAGCAATTTGAACATAGTGTTCACCTCACGTACCACCACATCTGGTGATGAGCAAGGAGTAAAAGAAACTGACAGAATCTGAAAAAACTTTAACGACAGTAAAACAATATAAAAAATTGAATAAACTAATACACCAACAGAAACAAACAAAACAAGCTATATTCGGGAAGGGGGATACCAGAATAATTGTAAAAAACAGACCTACCAGAAAAAACAAACAAATAGATAAATAAAGCAAAAACTATTCACCAAAAAGAACCCATAACAAAAACCACAAACCAAAACCAAAAGACCCAATAATTATGACAACTGCAGTTGGTTTACAGAATAAAAAATCTGGGTCGTCATGAGAAACATGTTTGTTTTCCTCTGTGGCAGCATTAACCGTAGCTATGTCCTCTGTCATCTCATTCTGTGAGAGGGAACTATTTAGCTCTTCCTGAGACGTTCCCTCTGCTGCTGGCTTCAAGTCAGCTGGCTTCAAGTCAGCAGCAGAGGGAACTACTTCTAAAAAAGAAGATTCTACTACTTTGTTAGAAGTAGAATCTACTTCCTTTGCAGCTTTGCATTCCAGCATTTCAGGGTACATCTCTCTAATTTTATCCACTAACCCTATCCTTCCTAATTTAGGGCTGCTTTCCTGCTGCATGTCTTGAAATGGAGACGGAAGATTCCTGTATCTGTCGATGTTTTGTCCAACTTGTAAACCCACCTCAGGGCTGATACTTAGGTTTGGTTGATCAGAAAAAAGTCTTAATCCACCTCCAATAAAGTTTGAAGCGTTATCGTAAAACGAACCCATGTTGTCAGATTTGTGACTTTACTTCAATGCAAAATATCCTTTTCGTCTCTGAAACTTTCCACTAAACACAGAAAATCTTTTCCGAGTTTTTTTTCTCGACGAAAGAAGTAAATGAAGTAGCGTCATGGGGACTACAACATCCAAGGAGACCTTCCGAGCGTCATAAACGACAGCTTGGCAAGCAACGTCACGTGTTCCCTAACGTCACGTAGGTGCTGGCGCAGGCAGAGTTCGGCTGACGTTACCTAGCAACATGGGCGTGGCCCGAGAGCGTGACAGGCCTAAGATCGAACATGCGCTGCAGCCGTGTCACGTGAGGCGCATATTAGAGCGGACACGCGACTCCCTGCCTGAGAGCTCAAAATGGCGGCTTCATTCGCAATACCCAAATTCCTTATAGTCCATATAATTTTTATTTCATGGTTTCTGTAATCAATGTTATTGATTGATAAAAGCACTTGTATATGCCAGTTTTATTTACCTTCACATCTTCGGTAGTGCAAATAATTGAGCTTAATGATTTGATTATTAATTGGCACTTATTACATTAAAATTTTTCTCTCTTCTTTTTATTGGGCGTAAAAGCTGTGAATAACAATATTGATTAAATGACTGTCTCATCTTATATCGACAAATAGGGTTTTTGACAATATTCTAAGTTGTTCAGATATTTTCGATGAATATAATTTCCACATGCAAAGGAACAACCTTCATTATAAAACCCTATCAAGGGTGTTAAACCCATTTTCATTGTGGACCCCATCAAAATCATAAAAGTCCAAATGAGGGACGATTGGGTCCGAAGGGACTAACAAAACTATCAAACAATAATGAATAAACTGTTCAAATATTATACTTCTCAGCATTCAATTAGTATTTCTTAAGATGAAATAATATTTATGTGTTATGTGTTATCTCCCTCAGGTGTTCTGCATTCTTGTGATTAGACTCACCAGGCTTCCATCTTGCTCATCACCCCTCGTCAGGTTTGAAACTTCCTGGTTTTCATTGGCAGGACTCTGGACCAATGTGCAACAGTCCAGTTCCTTTCCTGCTTGGATTCCTCCGATGATGTCTCTGATTCAGGAGTGACTTGACTCGGGGGATGCTAAGCTTGTAGCTCATGTCTGGTATTCGTCTGTGTGTGGTGGCTCCTCGGGAATGGATTTCGCTTGACAATCCTCTCAAGGCTGTAGTTCTTCATGTTGCTGGTGTACTTTTACCTGTTACACTTCTTCCTTCCACTCAATGTTCAGCTAATATGTTTCCATATAAAACTCTGAACAACCACCTTCTTCAGTAATTTAGTAAATTTCCCTGCTGGGATGAATAAAGAATTTCTTCTTCTTCTTCTTCTTCTTCTAATGCCCTTTTGTGATTTTCCGTCCTTGCGACGGGTGACCATGACTGTTTTCTATGCATCTGTCTTCCCTATGTTTGTGTAGCCTACTGTCCCAGAGTGAGGAACTGTTTAAAGGCACCAAGAAATAAAACACAAAATGTTCTGTTTCTGAAGAACTTTCGCATAAAGTGTCCAACCAGAGAGCCACAATGCTACTCTAGGAATGGCTTTAGTACGCCCTCTAGAGGCCAGTTAATGGCATGGGTTGATGTCACATATTTCCATACTGTGCTACTACGGTAAAACCTGGAAATTTGTTTGTTTTTGCAACATTTTGAACATTTATATCCATCATCTACTGGCTTGATTGTCTTAATTATCTACATGAAACCCAGGAAAAAAAATTATTTAATTTTTTTGACATACATTAGGAGTGTGGGGATGGTACAAAGGTCAAAGAAAAGAAACATTGTCTGAATCTGGCGAGACATCCTGTGTAGTTGACAGCAAGACTTCGTTGTCTTTGGTGTGCCTCTGGAAGTTGTTTTTATCTGGCCAGTTAAGTGACTATGTAGAATGAACAGTTCCTTTTTGCAGCTGGACATTCTGTTGCACCTGAGTCACAAATCAGTCAGTCTTCATCAGGAGTGTCCAACACCTGTCCTCAACAGTCGGTGTCCATCATGTCTTAGATGTGTCCCTACTCCAACACAGCTGAGTTAAACGGCTTAATTACCTCCTCAGCAGAGGCTTTCTAAATAATTGTCATGACACGGGAAACATCTAAAACATGCAGGACAGCCTTGAGGCTGGACACCACACCTGGAAGGATTGTATTTCCTGTCTGAACCAGTTTGGAAATTCTCCCGTGGGAAGCTGGACAGAGAGATGTCAGGGTTCCAGCTGAATCAGAGATGATACATGACTCAATTCTTACAAAGCTGAGTCCTAACACTCTGCTAAGCATTCGAGGAACAACGCAGCAATTTGAACATAGTGTTCACCTCACGTACCACCACATCTGGTGATTCTTGCACATATATCGCCTCATTTCAATGCCCTTTCAAAGTAAATGTACCAGTATATACCTTTTTTTCACAAAATGCTCACATAACATCATTTAATAATAGCTTTAATAAGCATTACATGTCTTTGATTTTTATGAAATTAGTGTATGCTGATAATATGTGGAACTTAACTACAATATTTTTCTCAAATGTTTTCATCCAAAGATACAGACGAAAATGGCAATAACTTAATTTCATTTGAGATTGTCTACACTTTGTCACAAAGAAATCAGTTTGTGACGACAGTGTAAAGATGTCCATATATATGCTGGCATTTTTTATAAAACCAAAACTTTATAGCACATTTATGGCACATTTTCTTTATAGAAAAGTGACACTGAGCGGAGCAGCTAAATCCAGACATCAGCACACAGTGAAACTGATATTTAAACACTAGATGGCGACAATAATCATCCATCCATCCATCAATCCATTTTCTATCACCCTTGTCCCTAGTGGGGTCAGTAAGGCTGCTGGTGCCCATCTCCAGCTAACTTTCGGGGCGAGAGGCGGGGTCACCCTGGACAGGTCGCCAGTCTGTTGCAGGGCAACACAGAAATAGACAGGAAAAATCGCCACTACACTCGCACCTATAGGGAGAATTCGGAGAGACCAATTTGCCTAACAGTCATGTTTTTGGACTGTGGGAGGAAGCCAGAGTAAACGCATGCACAGGGGGAACATGCAAACTCCATGCAGAAAGACCCAGGGCCGGGAATTGAAATCAGGACCTTCTTGCTGCAAGGCAACAGTGCTACCAACTGTGCCACTGTGCAGCCCCAACATTAGTCCACTGAATCCCATACGTTCATCGTTTTTCAGTGTTTACAAATCACACTTTTGACAGCAGATTTGGAATTACTACGACAGCTTTAAAACAAAAAACTCTATTATTAAATAGAAGTGTAGTCTTTGAAGTAAACCTAAGAAAACACTCAAAATTGTCATTAAAATCACAGACAGCTCCACCCCCAACTTATGTTTGATTTGATTCAATAGAGTCTCCATCTCCCTGTTTGCATAAAAAGGGATGGACTTCACTCCCAGCATGCCTTTCTGTAAGCACCTCAGTTGACCCTCACACAGCTTTTGAAATCACACAGCTGTGGTGATGGATAACACACAGGTCACTGCTGGAGCTCGAGTTTCCCTCCCTTACACAGATGGTCACCTTTGAGCCTGCAACCTTAAGCTCTCTTCCTGTTCCATCTGACAACTGCAGAAGTGAAATGAATGCATGAATGTAGGATTAGTGATGACAAAGCAATTCTTTTATGAATTATTGACCAGAAATAATTGAAGTTGCAGCATGCTGTATCATTTAATCTGAAGCCAGTATTGGGGGGGGAAAAAAGAGACAGCACTGCATGCGCAAAGGTTTACGATTATTTTAGTTTTCTTACATTTCTTGTACAGAAGATGGAAAGAATTTTACGGGATGCATCAAGTGCAGATCACATACCAAGTTTTCAAATTGCAGGTTTTTTTTTAAATCACCTTGGTGGAACTAAAAGTTATTTGTGTCAGACAGTTTAATGTTTTTTTTGTAGAATCAAGAGTAAAACTAAAAGAACCGGACCTGTCATTTTGTGACAGTCTGGCCATAACAAAGTTCCTGAAGGTTAAACTTAAAATTGTTCCTCGGTTAAGTTGAATGTTATATTTAACTCAGAGCAAGTGCTCAGACTTTTATGTCGAAATGATTAATAAGTCTTGCTGCATAAAAGAGGAAATAAATTTTGCTAAAACATGATCCAGATAAGGATTTAAGTGTAAAAGCAAAACTCCTACCAGGGACATATAGTTTATCAATTTATGTTAGAGTTAGGCATATGCAATCAGGTTTAGGATAAGGTTCAGGGTTAAACTATAGAAATGAGTAAAGAGTGAATGGACAATAGACAGTAATTATCTATTATAAAGTTGCAGATTATTTTAGCCTAGACAAACACTTAAAATAGGGGGGGAAGAAACATTTGTTACTCTCTGTCTACCAGAAATCTTGGTATTGCTGATAAGCTCTGATGTAAAGATGCTTTCCACTATCAGTAAATTTGCCACATTAAATGATGATTTCTATTCTTTCAGATGTTACAGAGTTCCTTTTACTATTATCATTGTGCATGAAGGTGAAGCTACATTAGCAGAACAACTAAGGAGACATACAAAATACGCTTGATCTCAACACACATGTATTGTAATCATGTCACAGTAATACAGATAAAGTATGATGCCCTGATGACTGTTTCTTAAAGGTTTTTAAAGCAGTAAGATTATAAAAACGCACACAGTCACACATAAACACGCATACACATCATCGTGCACGCCTGCGGACAAGGTTTCAGTTTGAAACACAGATTCAGTCGTGTCCTGCTGAGCTTGCTCTATCACACAGTGTTCCTCTGTGGGCGAGGGCTCGTCAGGAAAGCTGCACTCTTCAAAGTCAGTCTTTTTTCTTAGAAGGATGATTTTGTTAAGGAAAGAAACCATCACAAAACAAAAAATATGATCAAGAATTAAAATGTTCTCTTGAAACAAAATGCATACAGCAGCTCAGCTTCAAAGAAGATTTTTGTTTCTCTGAAAACGACAAGCACACGCAGCTATCAGATTGTTTCTGGTTGTATTTCCAGGTTTTGTGGGTTTAATTGCGCCTGTAATTTTCCCTTTCATTAATACTTTATGAACTCAAGCTGACTGGTGGCTCCACAAATAACGTTTTAACATGTTTTTTTTAACTTAAATACTGAGGGCACATCAAGATAAAAAGGTCATAATTAGATGGTAAACGTGTTTCTCTTGATTTTTACCGGAAGTCCAAAACCTTTTTGTTAACCATTTCAGACAATCTTTCTTCAAAGGCAACATATCAGGTGTGAATGTTTTCTCGTGGCAGAATCAGACTTACAATTTTCATAATTAAGTACTAAATTCTGCATCAAACTCTGTATGTATGTAAACAAGGTCATTGGAAGCTTACAAAACCACTAACAAGTCTTCTGAATAAATCTTTGGAATAAATTATTCAACAACTTCAGGTTGATGTAAGCAGTTTGTTTGGTGCGTACCCCACTCTCCACACTTTTAGACTGCCTTGGTCGAGATAAGTTAAAAGGCTTAAAATAAGCCTTTATTTTAAGGGTCCTACATTTTTTTTCAGTAGTGAGTCAAGATTATACAACTACTACTGTTACAGCTGTTTAATCTTCCACTGAAAAAAAAGTAGTGGAGGGACTATGAAGACTTAGCTTAAGACTTTACATTTTGATTAAACTTATAGTTAAAACAACAATGTCTACCCAGTCAAATGGGTGAGCAGGGGGAGGTAGAGTGTACGGCCCAATCTGGTTGGGGTGAATGCAGTCCAGACCGATGGTTCTCCCCGGCTCTGCCTCTCTCATGCCTCGTTCAGAGGGGTTAGCTTATCCTGAGCTGCACTGAGCCTGTAGTCATGCTTCACTCTCAGCCTCACAGCTGGCCACAGTTTGTCATCAGTTCACACTTTCTCAATCAGACGCCTCCTCAGAATCCACCGCTGTTCACACATGTAGGAAAACAACCAGGAGACGCCACAAAACTGCAAGTCATCATCCGCATGCCAAAAGAATGTTCCTCAAGAATGTTCTGTTCCTCATTTTTAGCTTCCTTTTTCCAAACAGTCCTTCCAACCACCGCGGTCAAACATTGTGGTAAACAGGCCAACACACAGTAACACACAGACCAAATAAGGCATATAGACATTTAGGTATTTGCTTATTGGATCAAATGAGAAGATTTAGGAACCGCAGCAAACGGGTTTCTGTTTATTTGATGATGAACAGGCCATTGAAATATAAAGATTTTTCACAAACAAACACGTGCCTTCACTCCTAAGGACTTTGCTAGATATCACCTGTAACTCCACCCTGACTGAGTTTGGGGATCTCCAAGGTTTTAAGCTTGGAGATCAAGAATGGGTAAAACTGTAAATTCTTTAAAGCCATTAGAGTGTAAAGTGTCTGGCGTGGTCGGAGCGAAGTCAAACTGTGGACACACGGTCACCTGTGTTTTATGGATGTTTGTTTTTGCCCTTCCTGGTGTTCAAGACACACCGAGCCAAACTCCTGTGAAAACTCTCCCGCTGAGACAAACGTCATGGTGTGTGTGGTTTATAACATAAATACTGCAATCATTCATGGCAGAGAGGATCGGCTATTATGAGTTTAGAGGCAGAAGGAACAATGATTGATGATCTCCAAAATCAGATTTGATTTTCTGCATTATGAGAAAATAAGAACGGTGAGACATTCTTCCACTGCGTCGGACCAAAACTGAATTTAACGTTTTGGTACGTACTTCCTCATGGCCTCGGATAATTGCTCCTCGAAAATATCCATCCTGCCCTGTGGCTGAAAAACGAGCTTCTGGAAGTTGAGTAGTTGGGGTGAATAAGATGTTTTTAGCTTGGAACTCTTTTTGGTCAGCGTTGTTGTTTTTTTTCCCCTCTCAGAATTCTCCTCTGATACTGTTTTCTCATGAATTGACCTTAAATAAATACTAGTAAAAGCATTGTTGTTCAAACCAGGGATGGACTGGAAATAACAAAAGGATCACAGCAGACCTACTCAAAAACACCTAGTTGTTCACTTGAGACCTATTTTAAATGTGCAGGTTTGGAAGTATCCATGCTGTGAAATGACCTATATAAGGTTGAAATGATGCATTTAATTTAGTTTTGACTGTATGACTATGACTTTATCCAAGTATCTCTTGCAGTAGACATGCGCATTATAGAGTTAACATATTCAGTAGTTTGAACAGGACTAGACCAGCATTGGGTTGTTGGTTGTTACCTTTGAAATGATAAAATGTCAGAATCCTGTTTATTGCTGGGAATCGAAGCTGTAATTTTTTTAATCATACGCCTAATTCTTCATTGCTTCGTAACAACATTTCTTTGTTTGACAGGATGGACCTGCTTCCTTTCTCAGTGCTGTTGGTGGTGAGTTCGGTTTTCTTTACCAACAACCTCACTCTTTATGTTTGACTTTGCTGAAAGATGTTTTAAAAGTATTTTTGAGGAAACTTTACAGTTTAAACGTTATATGTAAGGAATATGTCTAGTAAGTTAAACTGGATCAGCATGCACTGCACTATAAAACTTGACCACTTCTTACTGTGACTTACTAATGGTGTTTTTATTTGCATAAAATCACCAAATCACGTAGAAAATATGAGCGTACCAAGCTGCATATCAGTAACATGTAATTTAACTGTTATATAATTGTAACCGCTTGACCTGGTGGATAAATTCCTGATGTTTCTCACTGGGTAGGTTCAGGTTCAGGAAACTCCCTTTGCATGAGAACAGACTCTTCCAGACACTGGACTTCTTTTCACAGGCTTTCTTGGTTTATTTGAACTGATTTTAATATTCTGCTATAAAATCTTGCTACATTTGATTACTGTCCTTTGTTATCCTGAAGAATCACTTAACTGACTGTAATCACAACCAGATGTTTTAATGACACCAGAGGATAAGAAGGGATGCTGAGACTAAAGCAGCTATTTGAGTTTCAAGTCTCTTAACTCTGTGTGTCGTCTGGCCTAAATCAGAACCAGCTGACTTTGATGAATGGATACATTAGATCATTTTGTTATGTTTCAGCTTTGTACTAAATTAATTTCTTTTTTTCAATGTTTCTTTCTTTCCATATATCCGGTGTTTGTATGAAGAGTACAAGTCTGAATCAGTTGAAACTAACTAACGTAATAAAAATACCTCATGAAGTAAATCTGGTTTATCTTACTGGAGTGTGACATGATTGCATTATTTTATTGATTCTATTTTTATGTTTTTAATCTTTAGTTTTCATTATTTTACTCTCTTCTCCGTAGCTTTAGTTGCGTAGTGAGTATTTTATTTTTTTTTTATTAAAATTTCAAATGCAAAGTTGAACTCTTTTGTTAATAAACTCTTGTATAATCCAGATAAGTTGTTTGTTTCATACACATATGCAGAATATTGCTACTCGGCATAAGTCACTTGTGCTGCCCTTCATTGTTTTGAAAGATAGCTCTTATCAGGCAAGTATTTATAGATAGTAACTGAGACTAAACAATTTGGTGCCCTAGCTTGGTCATTTTCATCTAAATTACTAGTTTTATTAATAATTGTCTTACAAGATAATAATTATTCATAGCCAGACTCCTTCACCAAAACAGTCTGGTATTATCTGAAGGTGCAGACTATACAGTATATGCATGCCATTGATTTATTTATTTTTTGTGCATCATCCTCCAGTTTGGACGAGTTACTGCGGCTCACAGACGTCCCGGACTGGAAGCTGTGGAAGTGTCGCTTGAAGCTGCAGCCGCCTCGAGTCCAAACAGAGGCTTCTTCTTTTCCACCTCCGACCGGGTCGCACCGCTCCGCACAGTACGCACCAACATCGTTTAGCCTGGAGATACTTAAAGGTTTGACATCCTGGACAGGCTGACAGTTCATTTCAGCGCAACACGAACACAGACACAGACAGGACAAACCACCAGGCACACTCACACCTAAGGAGAATTCAGAGAGACCAACTAACTTAACATTCATGTTTGTGCTCTGTGGGAGGAAGCCAGAGCACCCCGTGAGAACCCACGCTTCCACAGCGAGAACATGCAAACTACACTCAGAAAGACCCCATGCTGGGATTTGAACCTGGGATTTTCTTGCTGCAGATCAACAGTGCTACCAGCTGCGCCACTGTGCAGCTTTTTAAAAAAGTTTTTTGTGTGTGTGTCTGCCAGGTGTGTGTGTGTACATTTCCAGCAAATTAAATACTAAACAGAATGGGTCTGGAAGAGTAGGATGTCTAGGAGACGGGTGTGGTGCTGGCATCTTATTTCCCGTCACACGTTACGGTGGTCTGGATCATATTTAAAACACATGTAAGTAATTTCCCTGCTGGGATGAATAAAGTACTTCTATTCTATTCTATTCTATTCTATTCTATTCTATTCTATTCTATGTCCCTGCTCCTGGAGCGGCTCAGTAAGTCTAGGCTTGACAAATGATAGAAATGAAATTTATAAGTTAATAGATATATTACATATATCTTGGTGCTGTAAGACTAGCAACTCTTGAGACTTTGTCAAAACTAAATTTCGTAGCTACTATCACGTAGGGTTGTTGGCCCATAAAATTTAAGGCCATTTAAGGTAGCAAAGCCGTAAAGTAGGAAGTTCTGAAATACAGCAGTAATAAAAAGCTTTTTTACTCAGCAGGTTTAGCAGCCTCATTATCTGACTGGAAACCTCAACTTCTCCATCAAAGCTTTAGCAGGAAGGTCCTGGTTAAAAGCCCATCTCTCCTTTTGGATCATAGCTGACTAGGTTGCTGCAACAGGTTGGCTCAAACACACACACACACACACACACACACACACACACACACACACACACACACACACACACGCACGCACACACACACACACACACACACACACACACACACACACACACACACTCTACATGCAGCTGGAAGATCAAGAGTTTTTTTTTTTGTTTTGTTTTTTTGACGCAGATGAGTCGTGAAAAGACAAAGTGTGTGGTCTGAGACTCTCAGCTGATCCAGCATTTGGAGAGGCAGCAAACTCTCAGAGCTTTCACAGCCCTGCTCACAGAAAACTGGGAGTCAGCTGTGGATGATGAAGAAGAAGATGGAATGCAGTCTGTGCTGGATCTTTTTCTTGCTGTTGGAGCTGGGTTGGATAAACATGAGCTCCAGCATGCACAGGGATGGTGGCAACACGGTAAGTTCATTTATGAAACTTTGCATCATTTTTGTAGGTTTTTGTTGTAGGTTTTATTCCATGTGCAAGCACAAAGTGACAAAAAGAATAATAATTTTGCAACTGATGGCCTTTTCTCGCAGGTCAATAAGCAAAGCCATTGTACGAGTCTGAGATTGCATCTTGCTCAGACGTTTTATAATAAATTAAATCACTTGTTGCTAGGGCAGTAGACTGATGCATGTGTTGCACACTCGAACAGTAGTGATGACGGGACATGAGGTGGTTGTACATTTTCTTTACTTTCCTTTTTTTCTGAAAATACAAACAACATTCATAAATCAGACGTACGTCACACTATGGCTGCTATGTTCTACTGAGTTTACGTTCTTCAACACAGAAACTTAGGACCCAAGGCTGTCCTAAGCGCCTGTTCAAAACTGGTCCCTTTCTAAACTCATTTCGCTCTCAGCCAGAATAGTTACCAACATATATATGAATGTTCAGCTTAACATGGACAATGAAACACAGTGCTTTTTAATAACAAAACAAAACAAAATATTTATAGGAGAGAGAATAGAGTCATATTTTAATTGAGGGGGAGTGGGTTCCTTGATCTAAAGTCCCCAGCAACTGGTCCCCCACACATGTTTAGTCCTAACAGCAACCATGCTCATCTATTTAGCTTTAACAAGAATACCAGTTAGAAATATGTTAGGCATTTGGCTTCATTTGTACTTATTACAAACTATGCAGGCATATATCCAGGTAAACTCTTTCAATTTCAGTTGTTTCTTTATGCACAATCTTTAGATTGACTCTGATACTCAGTCGCAGTCACAACCCACAATTTCAGCTTATACTGGAAATACACCAAACATTTTGATTATTTCATGGTTCTCAACCCCTGTTTGCAGACCTGCCTTAGGGGATCATACTTTTTTCTCAGACATTAGTCTAGGAAGGTCTTGTTTTCATCTGAAGGGCTTTCCAGTTTCCTTCTCATGTAGTTTAGATGCTTGACCATTTAAAATGTAGAGCAATTAGAGCTGAAAAAAAAATATTACTTTCACAAAAAACTATTTCTGATATGGCATCTAAAATCACGTAGATTTGGCTGCTTAGTTACACTTAAGCAACTTTAGATTCTATCAAACAATGGGGGTTCTGAGTGGCTCTGGTTCTATTTTGTTCTGGTTTGGTCAGCATGGGAACTCTGCCTTCCTGTGGTAGCATGACATGAGGTTTATGGGTTTCTCACACCCTTGAATCCCAGCTTTAAAACTCCTTTTGGAGGTGTGCCAGCAAGAATGTTACGGCCAGCTTACAACATTTTGCTATTCTTTGTACATCCATCACATGTGTCTTGGCATTTTAATTGTTTTAGCATTTGTAAATACTGTTGGTGATGTTATGTGTTTAATGTAAAAGGTGCTACACACTGACAATTAGCAAGTGTTGTTAAATCAATACCAATTACAGCCAGATTTAGTGTAAAAACACCTGCATGCAGTTGGTGGTTTCACATGGAAATGACAAAATGTAAGTCTAGACTAAGTTATTTATCAGTCTAAAAAATGGCTGCAAAGCAATTTTTGAATCTTTGGGATTCTGAAGTGAACGTCAAGTGAGAGTCAATATACCCAAATGGAGAAAACATGGAGCGGTAATGAAACCGATCCTGTGACATGAGCTGCCTGCCAGAGACACTCTGGGTTTTTCCAGAGATTTCTGTGTACAAAATAATGTTTTGCACCAGAAGGATTTTCACATGTAATTTAAACTGAGATGCTTAACTCATTTCAGCAGGACATCACTTCACAGCAGATTATGAGATCAGCATCTGTTACCATAGAAATGCAGCTGGGCTTTAAAAAGATCCACCTTCATAATACAAAACAATAAGCTTTAGCTCAGCATGGACAGCTAATGTCACTTTATAGTACAACTTTCTCATGTTCATTTGATACTGAATATTAAAAGCCGTCATATTGAAAATGAAATTAAAGCATTCACAGATTATAGTTTTCATGCTAATTGACCATCTATTGTGTATAAAATTTAAATTCTGAATCCATAGCCACACTTGATGAAGACATCTGCATCATGTTAATTTAAATGTTTGCTTTTTTCATTGTGGAATTATGCTTATCACTAAAAAATTTCCAGTTTTCATGAATAACTTTCAAATCAATCATAACTGCACCCCAGTTAACGGATTGTTTCAGTGTTTCTGTGTGTTTTCTTGAACCCAGGGGGCAAGGAGACAGTGGGAGAAGCAGGTCCGCTCATCCTCCAGTTTGGACGAGCTACTGCGACTCACAGACTTCCCAGACTGGAAGCTGTGGAAGTGTCGCTTCAAGCCGCAGCCGCTAAAGGTCCAAACAGAGGCTTCCTCTTCTCCACCTTCGGTCGGGTCGCACCGCTCCACACGCTACGCAGCAACACCGTTTAGCCTGGAGATACTTAAAGGTTGGATCGTGTGCAAATCACTGGATGTGGGTTTGTAATACTATTCATCATTGCTTTCCCTCTTTAGCCATAGAAGAAGAGTGGCAGAGTATTCAGTGTATGCCCAGGGAGACGTGCATCGATGTGGCCCAGGAGTTGGACTTTCATACCTCAGTTTTCTTCAAGCCACCCTGTGTATCTGTCCACAGGTGAGTTTTGCATACACGTTCATGTAATCCAACTTTTAATCACTTTTACAGTGGAGAAAAAATAATCCCTAACACCATAGTATCATGTCAGTCGTTGATAAGCTCTGATTCTTGCTGACAGGTGTGGTGGCTGCTGTAACGACAAGGGCCTAACCTGCAGGAATACGTCTACTGTATATGTGAATAAAACGGTGAGTAGCTCACAATACAGTTGAGTTTTGAAGGAGTAAAAGTAGTTTTCAGTAGTTGAATTTAACAACTCTGTGTCTGTGATTTAGATTTTCAGCTTTACACCTTTTAAACTTGTACCAGAACCCGTGCTGATAAAAGTCGCAAACCACACCGCATGCAGCTGCATGGAGCCGGCAATAATTCGACGTAACGCTCAGCAACGCAGGCGCAGTGGGTGGGTAGAGAAAGTCTCAAAACACTTTGCTGTCACCTTTGTTGGAGTTCATGTTTTCCCCTTGTGGTTCAGCTGCCCTCTGATGAGACAGATGTTGGAAGCAGAGGATTCTGGGAGACTTTGTGCTAGTGGATGGATTTGGGACTGTTCAAATGAAAAATGCATACCTTACCCCTCCAGTACATCAGGTTTGTTTTTGGTGAAATATTTCTCAGTCTTTTGACATGTTCCAGAATTAAAGGCTCATGCTTTTGTTGTTTTTTTTTTTTTTTTAAGGGAAAGGTTTACCATGCAGAAATATTCCCCTGGAATTTGTTGAGTTTTGAATGTTGTCACTACCACTATTGCATCAGTAACTTCTTTTGTGCAGAGCTTCCCCCCAGGTCCTGGTTGTCGGACTGTGAGATAGACGTGGAGCGCTGTGAATGTCTGCCCAGACCTCAGCCAATTGTGTGGGCACCCACAGGAATTTGATAAAGATTTGTTCAGGTAGAAGTGGTAGTGAGTTTGATCTAAAACTCCCTTGTTTTCCCCAAATCTTTACTCCTTCAATTACATTAAATATTGTCAGAGTAAAAACAAATCATTTCAGAAAAAGAAACAAATTTATGAAGTTCCAACTTTTGTAGGATCAGACCTATAAAATCTGATTGTACAAAATCACTATTATGTATAATAGTTTTGTATAATTGTTTTGCTTTGATTAATTTAACCTGCCTGAAAGACCTTTTCGAAATACTTTGCGGTGGTAATAATAACTTGCTTGACTCAAGAGAAGAAAAAACCAAAGTTTGCTTTCTGTACATAAAAATGTGCTGCTCCTAAGACCGCCGCTGAACTCAGTTTAATCCATAGGAAATAAAAGTCTGAAAGGCTTCCTCTTTGTACCTCATGATCCTCATTGATTTCTCTTTGCCTTGCAGGTGCAAACTGCCCAAGTAGAGCTTCACTGGACATAACAATTACGACAAGCTGCTCAATGGAGAGCAATGACTAACATAAAATGTCCTATAATTTATTTAGTCTTATTTATGCAAATCACTTTAATTATATTAGCTCACTTGACCACGTTAATAGACTGGTTTAACATGACAGGATTAGGCTTTAATCAATGTACAGTGTATGAATTTGTATGATATTGCATTCATTCCTTGTGCGCTGAATGTGTAGTATACACAATAAAAGATTATTTTTATAATTCAAAACTGCTGATATCTTTGTTTCTCTGATATTCTGCTGTTTACATCCAAGTTAGCCCAGAACTCCAGGTTCATAATCAAAGTTGTACTTATTCTTTCATTCTTTATTACCAATGTCTGAATAACATTATAACGTGATTTAAAACAACAAAAAAGTGTTTTCCAGCCTCATAGTGCCATTTTATAGCTTAATCAGTAACTATGCTAACTTTAGTTGTCATAAACAGGCTATATCGTCGCCCTTTTAAGTCAAAAATGACTAGAAGAAAATAGCTTCTTAAGTAAACTTCTGCAATCAGAGTTGATTATATGTAGGGAATAAAAAATAGTAATAAATAAAGTCTTGCTCAGACTAATTTAAAAGAGCACAATAACACAGACTTCTTAATGGAAATCTATTCAAATCTAAAAATGTCTCCTTTAAAAACCCCAGAGCCATGAGCAAGCAGGGCGAGCAAAAGACTCAGAGTCTCAATGGTCACGGCCAACATTTGTTTTTCTGTTCATTTTGCTGTTGAAGCAGGAAAAAAGAATTGATTTTCACGTGGGTTTATGAAATTTCTTTCCACAACAATGCTTCCAGTCGATAAAATGTGAAGAGGAAGGCGTGATGTTGGTACATTCCTGCTGTACAAGGCTCTTAATTGATTTTTGTGATTCATTAATAGGTCAGACATTGCAGTGTCTGAATGCAGTCATCTCTGTCGTGAGCGCAAAATACTTTAAACCCGAGGAGCAAATTTGTTTCTCTTTTCTTCTTCCTTTCAAAAAAGCCAAACTAAAAGGAGTCAGCTGCTGCTAGCGGTGACAAAAGGAAGAATTTTGTCTCCCTCTTCTTGTAGAATTGGAGTACTCCTTTTTCTTGTAATGTTCCTGATGTTTACCTAAGTTGAACTCTTTCTGCTAATGTTTCAAGGAAAAATTGCATAAACGAACTAGTAATATAATCTAATTCTTGAAATGTTTTTTTATATGTACATTTATGACCAAATACCTTTTAGGAAACATAACTAAAATTGTTAGCATCTACACAGTGGGGCTGTCTGTCTATAAATATGATGCAAACCTAGAATACTTTAAAGTGACTCCCACTTATCCAGAACAATTTTTAACAATTAACAGGCAGCTGTAAACCATCCTCTGAAAATCCCCATGGTTCATAACTGTGTCTTTATACACAAAATTATAACTTAATTTGTGAGGAAATCTGATCAGATCTTTATTTTAACACAGAACTTGCTTTCTAAAATGGATACTTTTGAGATGATATCAAAATCCTGACCTTGTTTGTTTTTCAAGCTGATTAATGAAAGTTTGGATTGTGAAAGGATCTCATCTGCTCAGACTGACAGATTTCTGAAGTTTCTCTCAGTCAGCCCTTTCACCTTGGAAAATTTAGCTTATTGACACAAAACAAAAGCCTGTAAGAGCAGTGTACAGGCTCCAACATCTCATCCCTACAAAGAAGTATTGTCAAGATTGGTTTTTCTTCTGTGTTAATTTGAGTTTTCTGTGTGTTTATTTTGGATTTCTGTGTCTTGAGTCTCCGTGTTGTCCTGTCTACCCTTTGATTGTTCCCAGGTGTGTCTCGTTCTGTGATTACGTCTGTGTATTTAATGGCACCTGTGTTTCTGTGTCTTTGTCAGGTCCTTGTCTTGTTTATCTATCTGTCACGCCGTCCATTCGTGTTTCTAGTTGCTACCAGCATTGAGCATTAGCTTTCCGCTCAGCTGTGCTGCCTGGTTTTTTGGACTTTATACTTTGGACGTCATTAAAGATCATCATTTTTGCACACCTACCTGGGTCCTCAGCATCTGCCTCACCACTTCAAACCGCACTTCATGACAGGTATGAAATTTGGCTATTAGTTTTAGTGGTGAATAAACACCCGGTGTCACCTTTTTTTTCTTTTTTTTTTTTTTTACATAAACCCTATTTAGTTGTTTGGTACTTGGTTCACTAAGTCTTGGATTCAGCTGTGACTTTATAATTACCAAAAAGTAAAGCCTGGATCCATGTTGGTCCAGGGAAACATGAGGCAAATGGCAAGGAGTGAATAAAACAAAAGTGCTTATATACTGGTGTGATTGCTGGAACAATGGAGCAGAACTAATTACAAAATGGATGCAGCTGTGAGGGAAGAGCAGAAGGCAAGCAGAGGGAAAGGGAAATAACACAAAGGAGAAAAGAGACAAAAACACCAGCAGGAGGAGCTGAGGAAACAGACTTGGCCACAACTGGACACAAGAAATAAACGGCAAAGATGAACTCACTAAAATAACTAAGAACAGACTGAACTAAAGTGAAACAGTCTAATCAAAGGGAAAAACACAGAAAAATAATAAAAGCTATAAAAACCAAACCACCCAAGATCCAGACATATGGTTCTTCCATATTGCTTTTTCTCTTGTCTTTCTGAGAAGAAAAAAATATTTTAATTGAAAAGGACAATTCAAACCAAATTGCCAGTTTGTGGTTAGTTTAATGTTTTTAACTCTTAATGCTTCTTACCTTGATTTCAATAAGAACTTTCACTTGCATCAAAAAAAAAACAATGTGAGAATATGTCAAAATATGTCAACTGGAAAATATGAAGACCCACAAACAACTTCAACCAGTGGTGGTTTAGCATAGCGGCAACAAGATGATGAATTTAAGTTCAAATCCAAAGCAAAATCACATTACAGGATACCACATTAAATACAATAAGCAGGCAGAACTTGACTCTTCCAGGAAACATGTTTATAGTCTCAGCTGTAGATTTGTCACAGTGACACTCACACAGGGTTGAGTCTTTACTGGCTCAGTTTCCCCTGTGAGCCAATATTGCCTTTTTAATTGGCAATACTGTGAATTTTATGTAATAAAGGTGTAAGAAAGATGTCTTTTTTTCCCCCCTAAAGACTGTCAGCTTGGTCAGAGCCAGGCATAATGTGATGTCCCTGAAGGTCTTGCTGCCTTCATTTCTAGAGCATTTCTAAAAAAAAAAAAAAATTAAAAAACAGAAGACTTAAATGTAAAATGACAAAAGGCAACAAACCCATGCAGAAACACTGGATCAAGAAAAGACTCATCCTGTGGGCAGACATCACCAAATGTGCAAAAATCACACACAGGGTTGCTGCAGGACCCCTCTGATGAGGCTGATGGTGGACAGGAACTTGCTTATTTACAAAACCAGCTAACAATGAGACCAGGCTAAGGTATTCTATCACAATTTTGTGAATAGATTTAAATTTCTTGCATGTTGTTGATAAAACAGAAGTGGCTCCAGTGGATTTAGCTGCAACATCAGGCACATTTGTTGGCAAATTGACAAACAGTGGCTGACGGGATGCAAGATAGCGCCCCTCTGTATTTTTAAAAGACCTAAAAATATCTTAACGTGCCACTGAAACCTTGTCTCACTGGATGAAGATCATCGCATTAAGCTCCGTTCATCAGCATTAATAACGAGTCAGCTGGCTGCATGTGTTGTTGGAAGAGGGTCTTTTAGGGGAGCAGAAACAACAGGTTCAGCTCCTGGAACGTACAACATCTATAAATTAAGACTGAAATATCTCTGACAGGTTTTATGTTGCACAAATTGTATTTTTGTTGCATTATTTCTTGGTTGACGTTTCTTAACACCTTTCCTGTGATATGGTTAAAACAATATTCATGTCATTTTTGCCTTACATAGCTTTATTGTCTTGAACAAAAATAAAACAGACTATCACTTTGTTTATCTTTACTCAAAAATGCTGTCCATTAAACGTCCTGTTTTAAAATAGAAAAATAAATCAAGAACAGAAAGCCAACAAAACTAATAGATCTAACAAAAGTGCCATTATTTTTTTCACAATGGTTGCAATAAAAAAAAAAGCCTAAATACTATTAAACACATAATTTACATTTTAGTCTTCAAATAAATTGGCCAAATACTCAATTTGTACAAATACGGTACAGACTGAATTACACACTCGCACAACATGGCTTGAGCTTTTCTTTCTTAGAAACATTGAATTAATTACGTCGCCGTTACCACAGGTTTCACATCTGCAAACTTTTATTTGTATGGTGTCAGAAACTAAGGTGTATGACTTAATTTACATAAACTGACTTCAGTCTCAATCTCATAATTGTTCTTTGGATTATGAATTCTTCACCTAAGACAGTGAATGATTTTATTGCAATTTAAAAGAAGAGAGGAGGCTCTGGGCATTTGTCAGAATGAAGGTGTATTTCATTAAACATTTTTTTTTTTTTTTTTAAATCATGTAAACCCTGTTGAGATCTAGATCTCATTTTCAAGAGGGATCTGAAACAAACTTCACTCCCCATCGGGGAATCGAACCCCGGTCTCCCACGTGACAGGCGGGGATACTCACCACTATACTAATGAGGAGAACAATTATCTGCAAATTAACTGCACATAGTCAACAAATACATTCGTTATCATCACATCAACATCTATTTTCTACTGATGTAATTAACAGAATATAAATAACATGCTCCACAATTTTTATTCTGTCAAAAATAGGAATAAAAAAAAAAAAGTCTCAGATATTATCTATGCCAACTAAAGGTTTTACTTTAATCAAAAGTTTTTTTTCATCTCTCCCAGGAGTTTGAAGGAAGATTTTCCAGAGTTTAACTATGACGTTGTTATATCTGGTGATATTTTGAAGAAACAAAATTAGGAGAAGAAAAATACTGAGTTCTTCATAGCAGTAGAATAAAGAAGCTGTGATCTTCTTTATTCTACTGATCTTGTTCGGTCAACTCTTTGTGAAATGGACCGGGTCTCAAACCAAACAGCTGTTTGAACCAATGTGCCTTTCTGTGACTGGGAGATCTGGCCCAACTCCCTGGCTGGTTTTTGTGGATTGTTTCCCAGTTTGGCTCGAGCCAGAGAAAATTTGGATTTGAAGTAACTCTGAACCCATTGATGCTGATCAAGTTGAGGGTGAGATGGAAAGAAAAAAACAAACTTTACCTAAATATTACAATATTTTAAAACACTAACCACCATTTAAAACTAACTAATGATTAATTATTTTAAAAATATTTGGGAAATTAAGTAAGTTTTAACGCGTTCTTAGTTGGCAATTTGGGCTTAATTTCTTTCTCTGGGAGGTAGAGTCTTTCTCTCATGCATTTCTTCAATGCCTTGTCCATCAAAATACAGAGACTGCTTCCAACTGATGTACCTATTCTGTTTTTTTTTCTTTCTTTTGCTTATGTTTTATGCTATTTTAGGAATAGACCATAAGGAGATTCATTAAAAAACAAACTGATAGACATATACAAGCACAAATTGATCATTAACCACATAATTTGCCAAACTGTACATGAAAGCTTGCAGGCTGTCTTCTCAAATGCATAAATGCAGCCTAGAAACTTTAAAAGTGTAAAAAAAAAAAAAAAAAATGTAAACAGCATTGAAGTTATTTCACAACCACAATCGCAAGTCTACACCGAACATTTTACACAAAGTCATCACCACAGAACTCTATAGTGTTTTTAAAGTCTAGATTTTCAACGTTTAGCTTTTCATGTGGAGAAAAAGATCACAAATTTACATCTCTCTCTCACAAACACTTTTACACGCAGTCCTCCTGACAGAGCTGCCTGCCATTGATCATTGTCAGACTTGCCACAGAGTGACGTGTGCTGTGGACTGAAGTCATGCGTGTGTTATAATGTGTTGGGCTCTGCGGGGAGTGTTTGAACATGAAATGACGGCAGCAGCACAGCTGCTGGTTGAACTGCTTCTTGAAGGTTTTGCTCAGCAGGTAAAGAGCAAACGGGTTCATGCAGGAGTTGGTGAAGGCCAGAATCCGAGCAACAACGCTGAACACAAAGTGACCCAGAGACGTGTCCACCTGGCAGAGGAGAGAAAGAAACGGATTATACATATGTACAGTAGTGTGAAAAAGGATTTTGTCCATTTATTCCTTTTTTTCCCTTTTTCTTTTACACCTTAGTGTTTCATATGTATTTGTCAGTCAAACATGCTGGGACTAAATACACTTTTTGTTTTTTAATTGTAGTTTGTTCATGGAAAAAGGCTCAGCAAACCAAGCAGGCACTTCAACAGCATCGTTTCAGGAATATCACATTACAACCGGCTCACACATTGTAAAGAATCAATGTTATGTTTGTCAAAGTCTGTTGTTAAATTGAATTATTCCTATTATGAATTACATCCCCTTAAAAACTAATTATTTATTTGTGTTTGTCATTTTGGAACATCAGGACTATAGTCAGGCTTTTATTTATCGACAACTAAAAAGTGTTGGATTGAAAGTCAAATTGAAAATCCTCAATATAAAACCAATAAAGGCTCAATCAAACTTTGTAAGTAACAATCCTGACTAACTATATTTTTTTGCTTATTTTATGCGGTTTGGTGCTCCAAACAGATTTAGGTATGAGGTAACATCTCAGTCCATTTAACTTAATGCAGTGATGCAACTGTGAGGAAGAGATTTTTAAAGAAAAGAAACTGCAGAAGATTTTAAACTTTAGCTAGACCAAAAACGATGACAATGTTGTTCATGGTTACCTGGGAATAGTGATAGGAGCGGTACAAGTAGATGGCGTGACTGGGCAGCCAGCACACTGCAAAGAGACCAACGAACACAAGAACTGTCTTGGCCAACCGTTTTCTGGATTCTACCTGTTGATTGAAACCGTTTCAAAATGTTATCGAGGAACAAAATACATGCCTGGCATTAAATAAAGGATTTTTAAAAAAATGTTTATCAAAACAAACATAAAACTAATGGCAAAAGACATTTAAACACAGCTTGTGGACACTGTATTGTATTATATTGGTATTTTGAAAGCAAATCCAAAACAGATGATGGAAATTAGAGGCAAAACGAGTATAACGGTCAGAAAGGCAGGATGGATAGTTTTCCTTTGAGGACGTAATTGAAGTGGTGAAATTTAAGAAAATAACACAAACATTTTCAGCAAGTTGTTGTAAGGAAACTACAATCAAAGCCACTATACAGCTTACCTGTCGTCTCGCATGGACATTCCCCTCCATGGGAAGGTTGGACGCACTCTTGAAAAGGCTGCGGGCGATGAAGGTGTAGTACATGCTTATCACCAACAGGGGGATGACGTAGAAAATGAGGAAGGAGGCCATGGAGTGAATCTGAGGGTGCAGTTTTCCGGCGTGGGGGTAGGGGGCGCAAGTAACAAAGCTCTCGTTTGTAGAGGTCACATTGAAGGTGTGCAGGTCCGAGTACACAGCCTCGGGGATTGCCAAGATGAGGGAGAAGACCCAGATGAATGCGGCTCGCAGGACAATGCTGGTTGTGGTGGTCGATTTTTGAAGATCAAGGGGCTTCACGATGGCCCTGTACCTGATTAAAAAACAGATAATAAATATTTTTAATTGTTAATTAAAGTGAGAAATTCGTGGGAACATGTAAAAACGCTTCTCTCATTCTTTTAATTTTAATAATAGGATGAAATAGCACTTTGAATGTAGCATCTGTAATTTTGTTGTACTGGCAGCAAGGCCAGTTGTGTACAACGGCAATAAATCTTTCTATTCCAGTCAGTTCTGTTCTTTTTGCTTGACAGAATACCTGTCAGATGTTAGTAGGCTTGGTTGAGCTTTTATATGGGCACTTTTTCATTTTGTAAGCGCTTTAAATTGCAGGAAAAATGTACGCATCTTCCTAGATATATATGTATATAAGAACTCACACCTCTACTTTTAACTAAATTAGTAATTCACGTTGAAACACCTAAAAGTGTGTGTGTGTATGTGTGTGTGTTTTTTCTAAGCTGAAGAATGGGAATTTATTTTCTGAGGCACATATCATAAAAACCTTTTATACTTGAACACCATTCTTTCTCTCTGTGTGGGGTATACTGCAAGTAGCAAGGTGGGATGGAAGAGTGTTGCTTTTATGCCTCTAATCCACCAAAGGATGTAATGATACAGCCAGTAAGAATGGAGTACTTTCTTGATAATCAACACAATCACTAGCTCAGAGAACAGTCACTGGTTCCACCAGTCTTCATTTCTGTCAGGACAATAGTGTGACCTGTGCCAGGCAGCCTGAAAGAGAGACTTGAATTTACCACGGCATTGGAGAATAACTTTGACATAAGATCTTTATTTATTTTATTTTTTTCGCATACTGACTGCCGTAATAGTGAAAACTTGATCAGAAATACCATTTGACTGACATGAGACATGAGACCTATGGTAGTTAATTTCCCTTTTGGGATTAATAAAGTATGTTTGAATTTGAATTCGAGTTTCCTGGCTATTTGAGGTCCCGACAATGTCATGAGTGCAACGTCTTAATTAGCTGACATTTACACAGCTGAGTGTCTGCATTTGTGCTGCATTTGCATAATCACCTTGGCCAGTTCAATGCGTGACTTGTGGTGAGTTTGGCAGAAGAAAGGTGATGAGCCTCAGCATGGAAAAACCTACTTCAACAGCGATTCTATTCAGAAAGTATCACTGGGAAGTACAGACGCAGATCCAACAAGTGTTTTCAGAGAGTGGCCAGTGCTGTAGAGGGACTTTCACAGTTGTTGTGTGACATCTGTCTTAAAAAAGCACAGTAATCCTGTCTGATATTTAAGGAAACCATTTCAAATATGATGGTGATGGAGAGTTTCATATTCAAAAAGACTTGAGGTTGTCGTTGCTGCCAAAAATGGATCAACAAAGTATTGAGCAAGGGGTGTGAATACTTACTTAAATGTGATTTATTAGTTTTTTTGTTTGCAATAAATTTGCAAAAGGCACAAAAACTTTTTTCTGCATTGTCATGATGGGCTATGTGTGTGGATAATTTTCAGGAAAAGATTAATTTAATGTGACTTGGGTCAAGGCTCTAAAGTAATAAACCTTGACCCAAAGTTTATTGAAGCACAGTGAATACTTACCGGATGCACTGTAAAGCTTAATTTCATCTGCCATTAAAATAAAAATGTCACCAATATTTTCGTGTGGTAAAAATCTTTACAAACAACAAAAAAAGGGGAAAAAATCAAATATACATTCTGGGGAAACCATTTTATGTAATACCATGTTAAATAATCGGCCAGTGGGAAATGAATGTATAAAGGGAAGATAAATAGAAAATCTTTGTTTTATATGTTTTCTATCTCTGTAACAAAGTTTGAATGCACATCTATTTATTATTGTTTATATATATATATATATATATATATATATATACAGTACAGACCAAAAGTTTGGACACACCTTTTAATCCAATGAGTTTCCTTTATTTTCATGACTATTGACGTTGTAGATTCACACTGAAGGCATCAAAACTATGAATAACACATGTGGAAATATGCACTAAACAAAAAAGTGTAAAACAACTGAAAATACCCCTTATATTCTAGTTTCTTCAAAGTAGCAACCTTTTGCTGTGATTACTGCTTTGCACACACTCTGCATTTTCTTGATGAGCTTCAAGAGGTCGTCACCTGAAATGGTTTTCACTTCATAGGTCAACCTGCCCTGTCAGGTTAATAAGTGGGATTTCTTGCCTTATAAATAGTCATGAAAATAAAGAAAACCCATTGAATTAGAAAGGTGTGTCCAAACTTTTGGTCTGTACTGTGTATATATATATATATATATATATATGTGTGTAACCTGTGCCACGATAAAAAAAAATACTGCAAAGCTGAATTTAAAGCTAATTTAATCAGCTAAATTTAATCAGCCTGTCAGCTGTGTTTTTGTCAGTACTGAAAGGTTTAGAGAAATCTCCATAATGATGAACCTTAATCAGTTTTCAAGGCACTACGGCAAATGGCAGAAAAGGGAGGAAAAGGCTCAGGCACAATTCAGTGAATGAAATGCTCTGTAAAAGAAACTATGGTGATTTTTTTTTAAACATTACTATTTTACAATACTAAAAACTGGAAGGAATGTCTAATGTACATAGATTTATGTGTTTAAAGAATTGTCCAACAGCTTTGACTCACACATTTTTTAGTTATTTATTTATTTGATTCTGATCCTCGTTTATAATCAGTCATTACATTTTTTTAGTTTAGTGGTAAATCTATGAAACGTGGCTAAGCAGCGTCACTTAGTAACTAAAAATAAATAAGTAGTTGCCAATTTTCTGCTTGCGAACTAAGAACAGTCACTTTTAAAGCACGCTGATCACAATACTCAGCTGATCAATGCTGGATGTTTGCTTAGACAACGGATTACAAGTGAAACAACAGCTTACCTGTCAGCAGAGAGGGCCGTGAGGGTGAACACGGACACCCCGACAGAGGTGAGCTGAATGAAGGGGATGACCTTACAGCCCAGCCTCCCAAACAGCCACTCGTCCGAAAGGTAGCGGCTGGCGTCCACCGGAGCGCATGTCACCAGCAGCAAAACGTCCCCCAGTGCAAGGCTCGACATGAACAGATTGGGAACATTGCGGATAGATTTGGCCGAGCAAAACGTCTTGATGAGCGTGATGTTGCCAATGAGTCCCAAAACGCTGATGGCCCCGTAAACGGAGGCGATGGCCGCGCCGGCAAACCACATCCTCCGCGAGGAGCTGCGCGATCAAGGGATGCTGCGCGATGCGTTAGCGTGAATCCTCTCCATCTCTCTGGCTGCCACAGAACGCAGAAGAGATGACGGGAAATATGTTCTCGTAATGCTCCTGTACATCCATGGAGAGGAGCTGATAAAGCTCAGTGTCCAACTTTGGAAGTGTGCGCATGACTTCAGGGTCTGAGCGCGCAGCCACTCTGTGCGCTCAAAGCAAGACTAATTCAACTTTTGAATTTAATTTGCATTATGTAACATAGTTTTGTTGTTGTTGTTTTTTTTTATTAAAGTTGTTTTTTTTAAAGTTTAATTAATTCCTGTTATCCAGTTGGTGTACATACAGTAGTCGACATTATGGAGGCCGAATGCTTTGGGTTTGTTGTGAAATCAAATTAACTCTTGTTTCCTGTTATTTTATTGAAGCTCGTTTCTTGATTTAATTTTTAAAAGTTCATTTCACGTTGACATTTCAGCTACTTACTGCCTAATCAGCGCACCTGTTGCCTTTTTTTTTTTTTTTTTTTTCTGGGTGTGCACTCACCGGCCACTTTATTAGGTAGCCTACATCTCGCTCCGTTTTTCTCTCTCTTTTTTTTCTTTTCTTTTTTGCCTTCAGAACGATCTTAATGGTATAAATTTAGCTATGTGTTTTAAAGCTTCCCAAGACAATGAGGTCAGTTTTCTGTTCTTAGCTGGAAGAAGTTGCATCCGGTGTATTCTGGTGTTATAGCCCATTTGTTTTAAGGTTTAGAATGTTGTTCTTTACCACCTCTAGGTGTCTAAGTGCCGTACATTACTGCCTCTCTATTTGTGATTTGCTGTGTTTATTAACAATCAATTAATCAGGTGCTCCTGATAAAGTAAGTATATATATATATATATATATATATATTCTTGGATTTACTCTGTTTATTGCCTGGTTACGTTTCTCATTACATCTTCCCTCATCTTTGTAATACCGAATTAGACTTAATTTCTGTGACAGTTGTGTTTGACTGGCAGTTCTGGGCTAACATAGATCTACTTTTTATTACATTTATATTTAAATATTTACAAAAAGAAACAGGATAGTAACATTGTAACATTAAATTATATTTAAAAAAAAGGTTTTCTATTGTACATACTAAAAATTAAAGTGGACAAGGGACAAACGTACAAATATATACTTTCTACAAACTCAGTGCACAAAGGCACCATGCAAGATTCAAACCGTCTCGATTCAAAGCAACAGCACTAACAGCTGCCCCACCATTTAACCCTCCATTACTCAGTAAATGTTAATGGTAATTTCAGTTTTAAATGTTTTTTTCTTTCTGATTTAAGCCATTTTTTAATCCATTGTTTTTTAACCTGTTGCATATCTGTACTCACAGCTGAGTGCATCATTTGAAACATACACCAGCATTTTCTGAAAGTTTTTGAGACATTGCCAAAAGAGTAGGTGCATTTATTCTTTCTTAAAGTGACAAAAGATGCTGGGGATTTTAAAGACCACACAGTCGAACTCACACCCGACAAATGCTCAGCTGGTCTCCAGGCAGCATCACATCTGAACAGATATGTGGCTGCTACAGAAAATGGGCTCTCCACAGGTGTAGGAGACGATAAAGGACCTCTAAAAACTTCAGCAGCAGGTCATGAAAGAGAAAAGTAATCCATGAAACACCTTTTCACCTTTGCAGCGGAACATTGATGTAATAGAAAATGCTTGGGCATAAACACAATACGTCAATGACTCAGAGCAGCAGGTTAGCAATGCCACTTGGAGAAAGAGCATCTATGATCCTGGATTATTGCTATGGTTTACAGAGAGCAGGAAGAAAATTGAATTTGCAGTAAGTGCTTGCAAGCCCCATTTTACCTTTAATTTGCTTTTTCAGTCATGTTGAGGTGAGATGATAAAGCCAGGAGAGCCGGAAACTTCTCTCTGTTAAGCGGAGGCACATTAATGGGGAAATTTTACACTTCTAGACTGAAGAGAGTGAGAAAAAAAAACAAACTCTAATTCGATAATTCATCACCCTTAATGAACTGATTCTGGCTTAGCCCAAATAAAATCAAAGAAATTAATAAATTTTATTTTAAAAAAGTCTGTCTTCAAGCTTGAAATGTCATGTAAATATCGAGCAAAGACGCTGCGAGGCTTTGAGCACGACCAGACAAATGAAAACAGAGCTCTTTTAACCTTTACCACATCTCCTGAAAAAGAACATACATCCATGTTGAATCTATAATGAGCTAGCACATTTGGACGACGTGATGGAAATTAGCACACATCTGAGGCAGCAGGAGTTAAAGAGAACAATGGCAGCGGGTGATCGGACGAAATCTTCCCAGCCAACAACTCTAAGCGATGAGCTCGCAAATAAAAGCCTCTGGATCTGTGTCACTTCTGATACAAGAACCACTGATTGTACTCAGGCTGCCTTTTGTTGTCCTCAGGAGAATAAATTATTGACAAATTACGTGGAAACAGGTTATGTTTGATGATGAGATGCTTTGTTCAAGGACCGGAAATCCACAAGACCTGTTAAGTCGGCGCTGGATCAGTAAATACTTTGTTCCTCAATTCCTCAAAAAGAGAAAATGTACGACGCGTAGTAAAGAAGCCACAAGAAGACGTAAAAGAAAGCGGAGAGATGGGGGGTGGAGCAGAAGATTTAGATTGTCAGCCATTCTGTTGGATGGGTGAAGAAAAACAGAGTAACAAGGTCAGAAAAAAATATAGCAGTTTTCCAAGTAAAAAGGAAAAACTGAGAGAGAAAATATAAAAAATGGGAAAAAATATAAAAGACTTACATATTTTTCTATAAACTTGAAAATTATTGGTAACTGGAGTCTTCTCACCATATCCTTATTTATTTTTTTCCACAATGAGAACACTAGAAATAACTTAAAGTCCACAGAAAAAAGAAAACGGGAAGAAAACAACTTAACAAGTTAAGTTGTCTAACCCAAGTTGTTAAGTTAAACAACTTAAACTCAACTTGTCTAAGTTGAGTTTATTCCCTCAATTTAAACAATGAGGGCAGAAAAAACATGATGGAAATAGCTGCAAGTAAAGTACAAACAGGATCTTTCCCAAAAGCAAATGGCTTTTTGGCTTCGTTTTGTGTTTACGTTATAAGTTTGTAACTTCAGAAAACAAAAGGGAAAGAAAAACATCTTGTTCTCATCTTGAGATGCTACATTATTTCAACAAGAAACATGCATCTGCAAAGAAAGTTTGACAGAGCTTGCCCTCCGTTGTATAAAGACACTCAGACTTTTACTTGTGCGTTCATGTGAAAAGGTGCTTTACGCCTCATTAGGCATGTGTCCAAGTCAAAGACAAACAGGCTTATATAGAAGATGAACCAACGGTGCTAAATGAGACCCCTGGCTTTGGCTTCTTGTACAAATGGAGAGGTGTGAAGAGGGTGAACATCATTATGTTACAAGAAAAGCACCGTTGCTGTGATGAAGACAGGAGCGAGTCTAGACAGAAGTATCAGAAAGTGTCGCTAACAGAAGGCTTCTTCACCGGTAAAGAGTGTTTCTTCACTGTTGTGCAAAGGACCAAATATTTGTACAGTCTCAGAAGTTGAAGGGACTTCTCGACAAATTGTTTCATATTGTTGAGTCTAAATTTCAAAAGAATATTTTTTTCAAAGAAAATGAATTACTTTGTTTTCCATGGAAATCTGTGAGATTAACAGTAAGTAAAATGAATGCATGAATCCTGCAAAGAATAAATTAAAAGACCGTGGCACTAACGACAATGGGCTCTTTGCACCTCAGCTTCCGCGTTCGGGGAAAAGCGGCTCAATCGTTTCCGATCTATTGAAAAAGGCTCTTTACACTGGGCGTCTGAAGGGCTTGTCCAAGGTAACAATTAATGATGTACATCGATCCGAAGCCCCGACAAGTAAGCTGGAGAAAGGTTTTAAGATGTTCGCCTCGTTATACACAGATACGAAGGTGAGTTTTACTTTCTTTAAACTTTGTGGCTAACATTAGCTTTAGCTTATGCTAGACATTTTTCTTGTAAAAATGTGCTATTTAAGTATCTAAACATTTTTCATCCATTCTAACGGACAATGTTTTTACCTTGTTTTCAAGTATATTACCTGTGTTTATTGTCGTTAGTGTCAGAGACCAAGTAACGGGGATTTTACGGTTCAGGCTTTTTGCTTCTGAAGCCTGAGGAACAACAAGCCCATAGCTTAACAGTAGAGCAGCTCTTGTGTCGGAGTTCTAGTTCAGCTGACGGTTCAGGTTCAGAGTTGTTGCTTTTAGAAAAATATGGCCGTGTTCCTTAAGATCTCCGTGTTATTTCGCTTTATTAGTTTTGCATGTTTCTTGTGAAGCAGGACGGTGTTTATAGCGGTTTGTACAGGCGGATCAGTAGCTCGGCTGTCTGGCTCTGGTCTGCTCTCTGGTTCCCATAAACTCTCTTTCAGGCTGAATACAGAAGTGATTCCATGGAAATAACACAGAAAGCTCCTTTACCTTCTGCTTTAGGCTGAAGAAGTTGATCCAGAGTGAAGTGAAGGCTGTAAACTTTGCTGTGCGGCGTTAGCTTTAACTGGTAGCTACGAATATTTACAAGCCAGCATCTTCTTAATTCAGGATCGTTTGGAAATCCATGAAAACTTAAAAGCCCATTATATTAGGAAGACACCAATGTTCATAGTATTGTTTTATTTGCGACTGAAATAAGACTGTCTTTTCTAGTTGTCATGGTAACTCAAGCGAAAAAAGAGAACGCATTTGCGCTTGCGGTTGTGACGTCAGCGCAGCAGGTGCAAAGAGCCCATTGGTACATTGATCTTGTAGCCGGAGAAACTGTAATCTGTTTTGGATTCTTTAAACTGGACTGCAAACATTTGTTTTTTTTTTATATTGGCAATAAAAATAAAGGTTTCAAGAGCAGAGCTAATGGTGCATTTGAAATCCATGAAGGCTATGTGTTCCTCTGTTTGATCAATTACTATTTAATAAGAGAGTTAGTTTTAGTTTCACTGAATCAATTAAAAGTAAGTCCTGTAGATTTAATATTTCTCTATCTTAATAAAGTTTTGTTAATTATTAAAAGAATGTTAAGATGTCCAGAATCAGCTGCAGCTTGTTGTTTTATAATCTAAAAGAATAATTAACATTCTTATCTAATATTTTAATTCTTATAATTCTATATAATTATTACTTAGATTTTTATAAACATCCTTTGGACCATGCAAAGCATTTTAGCTGTTTCTCTATAAGATCTATTTTCTATTTCCAGTTATTAAGTTCTTCCAAACTGCTATGAGAGCAACTTGAACACAACGATCATTTTAATTTGATATTTGTTCAAATCATCTTTCCATTCTCTTACTTTGACTCACTTGCTCCTTGCCTTTCTCCTTATTTCTAAATCACCACATATGCCTACTTACCAAACCTACTACTCAGTTTGTTAATTCCTGCAAACCATGAGCTAGTAGTTTTCATCATTATTTTTCTTTCTATGAAACTTTAACTGTTTAAAGTTTCCTCATCCTTTTCCTTCTTAAAAAACTTTCATATTCCCCTTTCTTGTGTTTCACACTCCTGTCTGTTACTTGTTTTCCTTCATGACTTTTGTTCCAGTTTTTAGATATTTTTTTATTTATTATATTCATCTACTTATTCCTGTATTTAATTGGTTAGTTTTTCATTTAGTCATCTATTTATTTGCCAACACACTGTTATCACAATCTTCTGTTTCCTTAATTTCTTGGCTCTTTCTTTAGTTTTTATTTTATCCTATAGTTCTAGTTCTATTTTAGTATTAATTAACCTTTTAACCTGTACTTTACTATCCATTTATTCAGATATTTTGTATTTTATCAGGGACCTGCCCTTCAACACACTCCCAATATTTTCACTGCTGTTAATCTTTTGATTTACATTTACTGTTGAAATATAAAGCAGTAATTCGTTCAATGGTTGCTATGCCGCCATCTGCTGTGTATTCTCCAGTACTGCAGTTATTTTTCTACCATCCCGGACAATTTAAATGAATTCATTTATAAAAGAAATTAAACGAACACATATTGAAACACTTCTCTCCACTTCCTGCTATTTCTACCCATTTTAAACAATTTAGACCAGTTTGTCAACACCTAGGCTGATTTAAAAACTGGTTTCTTTTTTATAGTGGGTAACAATTAAAAATACCAATTGTGGTAATCCTTTCTTGGACTCTTACCAGTGGAGGATTCTTGCCTCTGCATCCACAATTGGTTTGCTCCTTCCAAACCCGTTACTTTAAATGAGATAAAATACCTAAAGGTGTTTATACCTCCAATCACACTTCAGTTCCGGAGCTGAAGCGTCTTCACGCAGGACTCCGCCGCCCTGTTTTTTTACGGAATGAAACTTTTAAGACGGATTTAAGCGGCTGCTCGCTGGACTCCGCCATCCAATTATCACCACAACAGCATAAAGTTAAAGCCGTTTAGTTTCAGCTGTTAGAGCCCAGGATTCACAGCGTTTCTTACACAGGATTTCTTTTAACGCGAACGCCATCAACTCATTCACGCTTTTCTTCTAAAAGAGAATTTACTCTCAGTTGTCTCTCCCCTTCCACGGAGTCCCGTCAAGCGTCAGATTCCAGCTGGTAAACCAAATACCAGTCCCGGAAAAGGATCTCTAAACTCATTCTCAAACTGAAAAAGAAGAGAGAGACAAGTGAGTTTTAGATTTATTAGCAAGGAGAACGGACAGCAGCGTGCTTTAGTTACAATCTACCCGCTCTAAAACAGCTCCTCCCAGAGACTTTCTTTTTATTTCCTTAGGGCGGTCCTAGTTACAGAGCCTATTCAGGGGTCTCAAACTCCAGTTCTCGAGGGCCGCAGTCCTGCAACTTTTAGATGTGCCTCTGCTGCACCACACCTGAACAGAATAATTAGGTCATTAAGGCTCTGGAGAACTGATCTACACAAGGAGGAGGTCATCAAGTCATTTCAATCCAGTGTTTTGTACCTGTGGCACATCTAAAAACTGCAGGACTGCGGCCCTCGAGGCCTGGAGTTTGAGACCCCTGGATTTGGTTATCTTGAGTTAATCACATAGCAGCTGCTTCTTCTGTTCTCTTGAGTCACAGGTGTGTTGCACCTGCAAGCTGCCGTAATGTAGAATGCAAAATTCAGAGTTCTTGTTTATTTCCTTCTGTAGAAACGATGCAGGAACTGATGAACCCACAGAACAAGGAGGTGTCTTGTGCATCCCTGTCTCATGTACAGTTCCTCTGTTTCTGGTCCATAAACTTCGACCCTTAATCATCCGTCAGTCATCACTCTTGCTGCAGACCATCTGGTGTCAGCTTCCAGTTTGACCCGTTTAGATGTCTTCCTGCAAGCATCTCTCACTAGGCACAAATTCCAAAAGCAAACAAGAGTATTGATATTTGTAATTCATTTAAATCATCACTATCCCACAAACATCCTGTTTCCAACAACCCAAAATACCCTTTTCTGTTAAAAAAAAACCCAGGGTGGCACCCAATACGCCAACGTACTTGAACCGTACAAATGCATAAAAATTCTCGCTACTTTCTGACATGCTGAAAGTTCCTCTTCCTGGATATTTACCCTGACTGGTTCTTCCCTTTGCTGGACATCTTTGCTTTTTTCTGCCACCCTGGATTTGATCCTATCATTTTTAATCCTCAGAGCTACAATCTCTTTATGTAACTCTTCATTTTCTGTCTCTAGCCACTCGAGTTTTTCTGTTTTTTCTCTTAAATCGTCCTCTAAAGTGTATCTCAGTTTTTTCTGTTCGTCTTCCAGTGTATATTTTATTCTTAACTGGTCTTCATAATCACAACTTATTTGGCGTACACTTGCATTTACTTCCGCCAGGTCCAGATGAATTTTTCTGATTTGTTTCTTGTAATAGTCATTCGTATTTACAAGTATGTTATTTTCCTTTTGCCAGTTGTGTGTGTTGTTTGTTCTGTTGAGTTGCTCCAGTTTAATCTTCAGACTTTCCACAGTTTTCTGAAGCTCTTTGTTCTCCTCCGCCAGCTTGCTGCGGTTCTTCTGCAAATTGTTAATTTTTGCCAACAAAAAATGTTCTTCTTCCATCTTTGCTCTCTGGTTCAAACTGCAAATGAATTTCTCTGTGGAATCTGGGAATACAAAGGCAGCCGCCAGTGATGTCATAGACAGGATGAGTGACATCACTGTGACATCAAAGCCACAAGAAGTCTGTTGGGTGTGGGGGAGGGGGGATGTTTTTTTTTTTTAAACTTTATTCACAGACACACTGCACAACGACAGAGTGAAACATTTGTTCTGCCTCCAGAGAAAAACAAATACAGATAAATATATTCAAGATGAAGAAAAAGCTACGGGGCTTCGGTTCCCAACTGTTCATTCAAAGCAGTACAGAGTTCAATTGTTTTAATAGCTATTTTTTGTCTTTGATAGTCTGGATATAAAACTTAGGTTCATTGTAAAATGCAGCAAAGCATGGCTTCCCCTACCTGGAACAATGAATATGATATTTAAATAGTGACAATATGAGAAACTCTGAACTGTTGAGCTTTTAGTGAGGCCAAGTAAGACATCTTCCTATAACAGCATAAATTGAGCTTTTATGTTGTTGTGGATAAAGTCACACCGATTCTGCCAAAAAGCACCAAAGGGACAAAACAAGTGGACAGCAGTTTAAGGATAAGAATCACAACACGTACAAGTTGCATCAAATTCTTTCTTGAATATAGAGTTCTCATAAAAGGATTAGTGCAAACATCTACGATAGCTTTTCATTTTAAACGGGTCGGATATTCTGATGAAGTGATATTTTAGTGTTTGTCGTGTAAATTGTTCCAATGCTATGCTAAGCACAACCTCTAAGCTTCCACTTCAGTCTCGTCACATAAAGAAATGAGTGATAAGAAATCATATTTAACATTAACTGCTATAGTTATCGGTTTGTAAACATCCCGGTAAAAGTTTTAGACACGTAGCGCCGACATGCAGCTACCGACTTACACCGACTCAGCTATTTATCTGAGCTACGAATCGACGAGGCAGCACAGGTGGTCAAATTTTCCCTAAGCTTTGTTACTGACTATACTTGGCAACTCTGTAAGATGTTCATTTTGTTCATCTGACAAAGACAGGCTGTGGAAAGTGATTAATATTGTTGAAATTATTATGTAAAATCAAATCAACATGCAGCTGTTTACATACAACGAATATACTAAAGCCTTCAGACAAACACTGTCTGATGATTTGAGCCTTTTTTTTATTAAAAAAAAGAAAGAAAAACGATTGAACTCATCACACGTAGCTATAGCAACACAGGCCTGTGCCAACTACAGGCTATGGTATCTGTGCGTAATACTTAGAAATATTCTGCACAGATATCTAAACCAGAAACCGCATTCTTTTAAATTCTTCCTTCCTGTTTTGTTTTGCTGTGTCTGTTCTGGCACGTTTGTCATTTTGTGCAACACCTGCCAAACCAGTTTGACCGGGGAAAAAAACATTTCTGTTACTCAGTCGCACACATTAGTTATGACAGCAAATTACCGTCTGCTAATCAATTCTCCTAAACTTTGTCTGTCTTACAACATCATTAAGGTGATTCTTGCAAGGTGAGGGAAGAAAACAAACATTTCTGTTACAATTATGGAGAGCATTAAGCAGCAACCCCCTGCTCACAATTCTCAAAGTTGGATATCTTCACCAATTGAGTGAGAGCGAAACGTGAAAAGGAATAATATGTTCTCCTGCTTTCGACCATTTCGTGGAAACGAGGCTTCTTTAACGAGGATTCCTGACAAAATATCCTGCTGGATGTCTGGACAAGCAGAAACCTGCGCGGTGGGCGGGACAAAAGAGTCACCTACAGAGCGGGCTGTGTAGTGATTGGCCGAGAAAGCCGTCAATCAACTCGGGGCAGCAGACGCACCCATCGGGCTCATCACTGTCGAGAGTCTTCAGGTTTCGATGTAAATGAAAGCCTGGGCGATCGGCTGCCCGCTTTTCTTATTTGGTTGAAGAAAATAGAGCCGTGAGTTTGGTTTGATTAAATTACCACCTTTGCCATGGAGAGGAGAACTTCTACGCTGGCCCTGCTTTGTGTGGGTGAGTATTTGTCAATGAGAATTTGCTTGTTTCCTTGTGTTGGCTAAAGACCACACCTGTTTGCGCACATCCAGAATCAACTTTCTGAAGAAGGAAAAAATACAACCTAGGCCCCGTTCTCTTATTAAACTGTACTTTTTTTTTTTTTACTTAAATTTCTTCTTCCTCTAACAGTTTTACGAAAAACATTGTGTCAAGTAGCAGCTCTAAGAATCAACACTGTCCATTTTAAAACGCAAGGCCCAGCAGACCATATTCAAAACCTTTGGCCTTAACATGCAAGGTTTTACTTTAACAGCCATGGTTAATATTCAAAAAACATTTTTGTTAAACGGTTTAACAAATACGTTTGGCATTATTGACAAATTTATTTAATTTCGCTATGGGATCAATGAAGTATTTTGGAATTTGAATAAAATTTTTGATATGAGTATTTTTGTCGATCGTTTTGGAAAAGTGGTCCATTACACGCTCTTATGATGACTCGTTCCTTCTTTTAAAGAGATTCTGTTGGCTCTAGAGGCCTTTATTTGACATTTGACAGACAGGAAGGCGGGTAGACTTACAATGATGGCGACCGGGATAGTGACTGGTGACATCACCAAGGACTAAGGCCTCTGCACTAAAGGTCGCGCCACTGCCGCGTGCTTCTATTTTTTTTTTTTTTAACTTTAAATAATTTAAAACAAATCAACACGAAAAATAAACGGTTGATTAAAATTGTGAGTTGGTGTTTTTGTGAACTCAGAAGCACTGCTGAGTCCTAATGATGAGCTTCAGTGTTGAACATTGTTGCTGTTTATTCAACAATGTATGATCACATGATCATGGAAATGACCATCGTTTTAATTTATTACAGTGTGGTCAGCTGCTGCTGCCATCCAGGTTAACATCCCTAACGATCAGTATGAGTTCGCCAAAGGAGACAACATCACACTGCCCTGCACATTTACAAGCGCTCTACCCAGTCCAAAACTGATCATTATCACATGGTCTGCTGGTGAAGTAAGTATCTCTATGTGTGTTTTTCATTTCAATCAATCGACATACAGTATTTCTCTAATGTTGTGATTCTCAACAGGACGAGGTTCTGAAATACTATCACCCCAGTGGAGACATAGACATTCTATTAGAAGGCCGGGCGTCTCTGGATGTAAATGTTAATGGTGGAACTGGGAAAGCTGACCTTAAGCTTTACTCTGTCACATCGGCAGACAACAACAAATATAAGTGTCATATAAATATCCCCAAAGACGACAAAGGCAAAAATACTGACACAGCAACATTGACTGTTCTAGGTAATTCTTAATTTGCATTCTGAGAGATTGTGTAGCTGCACATGTTTTATCTGATTGTAAGTAACAGTGTTTTTATTATTATTCTTTTTAATAGTTCCAATGTACCATGCGCGGGAATTTTTTATTTTTTTTAATTGTCTTTAAAAAAAGATTTCTCAAAGACAAATAATATCACTCTCTTTATCCTTTTAATTTTTTCAAGTGGCTCCATCTAAACCCATCTGCAAGATTCAGGGTACAGCAACGTACGGCCAAAACATTAACCTCACCTGTGTTTCTGAGGAAGGGTCTCCTCCTCCAACTTACAAGTGGAACAGTTATGATGTCCTAAACAATCCTCGCGCTAATGACCCCAGAACCACTGATAGTAAGTATTTAGGACACACAGAAGCTACAAAAACACAAAGGAGAGTAAACCTCTGCAAAACAATTGTGGAACTGATAAAGAAAAAAAGAAATGAGACTAAATTAGTTTGATGTTTAACTTTTGCCAATAGTATTTTTTTCTTGTGAAATGATCACTGTAAACAGACAGTTCAGTGAGAATTTGGACAATCAGGGTGAAATCAATTAAAGTTTAAATGTACTCATCCTGAAAGATTTAAGTTTGCAGCAACATGCAGCGATCCAGAATTACGTACTGTGTTGAAAACTTTGTATTTTAGTTAATGAAAGTAAAACATTGAAGAAAAATGCAAACAGTTTGCAATTATATCTTATGACAACTGTTTAACACTGCTGGCAATGAAATCTACTTATGAGCTAGTACTTTGATATGCAGTAGAGCAATAAAATGAGATTGATCCTTGGTTCATTTTTTAATTAGGTATCTGTTTGCAGCTCTCATAGACACAGATAAGGAACCATTACACTCCTCTGCATCAATGCATTATTGGTTTATTACAGTATTGAAGGTTGATTGCAACAGATGTCGTCATTCCAGATTTTTAGAAGTAATACTGAATGTTTCTATGATGTGCAGCCTTACATATAAGTTATAACTTCAGTATACATCATTATTTGTTTTGTTTTGTTTGTGATTGTCTTTCAGAGGGAGGCATCCTGTCTCTGTACAACATCACCAAAGAGACCTCTGGATTCTACATCTGCACCTCACAAAACAAGATTCGCTCAGCTTCCTGCAACCTCACACTCTCAGTCTTACCACGTAATATATGACCTTCTAACAGATCTGATCGCTGCAGCGATTAATTCTCCTGTGCGTTGTTGTCTCAACTCATCTTCTCTGATTTATGCAGCAACCATGAACATTGCTTCAACTGTAGGAATCATTGGAGCAGTCGTTGCAGCTTTGATCATACTGATCATTATTATCTATTGCTGTTGCTGCCGAAAGAAGGACGACGAGAAGGAGAATTATGCCCTGGCACCGTAATGTTTTATTATTATTATTATTATTTCTCCCGCGCTCTAGCTCTAAACGAAACATGCTAGTTATAACACAATGCAAATCCAAAATGAAGTACAAGATTCTCAACTGTCCCGGACTGAGGCTGAGATTTGTTTGAGGTTGAATATGTGAGCTGCTCACATCGGGGCTTTCAAGTTTACAAGAAAATCAGGTTATAACTAAAAAGATATTTTGACAGGAAATATTTGTACATTTTGATGATGAATTAACTGTGGCAAAAATGGAGAATATTGAAAGAAATTCTAATTTCTTACAGGAAGAGTACGTTACAAGCTTTTAGTTTGCCTGGCATCTGCCTTCTTATGTTATTCCGCTTGATTCTCATCTCCCTTCAGCTTTCTGGTCTTTCTGCCATTGAAGTTGATTTCTCTGGTAGAATTTCAATCAAACCAATCAGTAAGCAGAAGAAGTAGTTGTGGACAATAAGGTCGATTTTCCATGCTGTTTTAGAATTGTAGTACGTGTTTAGTTTACAAATGGCAGAGGAGGAAGTGAACAAAACTATTCAGTTCATGTTGGTCACGCTTCCAAATATTGAATTAACATCAACAGCCATCTAGTTCAGCTCAGCATGTCTCTCTTAGCAGTGAGGGATAGTTTTTTACAGTGCAGGCAATTTCTGGTAAGCTTCAAGGCCCCCACATACTCGGGCGTACTGAGCACATTCCATGAACCGCGCTGACTGTCTGCGGACGCTTGGGTCTTCATACTCGAGCGTACTGATTACCTAAAATTCTCTCGTGACAAATTCCTTTATTTCACACAATCCTAATGAGAACAAGCAAGTTTGATGAACTATTTGGGCTGTGATTGGGTAAAATTTAAAAGCTGTAAAATTTAAATCCTGCTCTCTGGAGTCCACGGTTCCAGAAAACAGTCGGTTCTCAGTAGCAAACCCTCTGTACAAAGCAAAGCCTGGCTAGCAATAAGTATAACTTTATACATTTCCCAGTGATTATTATAAACCTTTTTGCCTTCACAACCAAATGGTATGTTTACTGTCCATTTGTATCTCAGATATTTTTTAAGGTTTTACAAAATTGCAAGGATACATTTGCTACTTTTTTCTTCAAAAGTACAACCAGCTTTGTCTAGCTCATCTTTTTGTGGACTGTCAATGGAGCTTATCCCCTCACCCTAATTGTCTGTCTGTTGTCTCATTTCCAGAGTTGGTGACGAAGAGTCTGTTCGAAAAGGGGAGGGTAGCAAAGGTAATGAAGAGAAGAGCAGACAATATGATGATACCAGTGTGACCAAAGCAGCTAATCCACGTGATAACTACGAGGAGAGGAGTGAACGCAACTACGACCGCCGAAGCGACTATGACGACCGGCGCAGCGACTATGACGACCGGCGCAAAGACTACGATGACCGACGCAGCGACTACGATGACCGACGCAGCGACTACGATGACCGACGCAGCGACTACGATGACCGACGCAGCGACTACAATGATAGGCGCAGCGACTATAACGACCGGCGCAGTGACTACGATGACCGTCGCAGCAAACCCAGTGACCGCAATGAGCGCTATGATGGTGACCGCCGCTATGATGATGACCGCCGCTATGATGATGACCGCCGCTATGATGATCGCAGAGACCCCCGCTATGAAGATGACCGCAACAGACCTTAGAGAAGCTGGACTAGAATGACGAGGGTAATCCAGCTAATGTGTGTTAAATCACAGACTTGTTTAACAGTTTTACATGTTTTTGGTTTTTTTAACCCAAATGCAAAAGTTATTCCCCATTGGAATTTTTCCTGGGATTTTAAAACATGATATTGACTCTTTTGATTGTTCAGTTATCAATTATACGAGAAGAGGAAATAGACCAGAACATCTTGTTGCCATATACGAACGAAGTGTTTTCCAATCTGTTTTGAGATGATTGCTGAGCTCACTATACGAGTTACTAGTCAGTGCAACTCTGGTGAAAAACATTGTGCTATAAAAAGGCACTATGTACCTTCAAAATGCATAATACTGCCCCTTTAAATGCAGCCAAATATTAATTACATTTGTATGCAAAATCTAGATAATAAACACTTTAGGAGGTGGACAACATTTCACATATCCACCACACAAAATATATATTTTTAGGATTGCTGCATATTATTTAAAGTGCCTAACAACTTCCTCATATGTGTCGAGCTAATTATAGTAAATGGTAGGCTTCACGGGATTTTATGTCAAATATCAGGTGTACTTTGAAAAATTATCCTCCTTAGAAGTGAAAATGTATATATTTTAAATATATAAGACTGTTTCAGTTTTTACATTCAGTTACATTTTAAGTTGTTTTTGTTGGATCACATTCCAGTCAGAGATTTTGTTTTGTACAAATACGAAGGCTGTTATGAAAAGGTGCCAAATGTGTGGAAGGTGATCTATGCAATTAGATTAGTTGGTATTTTAGTGTGTTTTTCTTTTTTGAATACTTTTTCATTTTATTTTTTTTATAGTGCCTTTAAACATCTGCTTCTGCTGGGTATAAAAGCTGTAGTTATTTAAAAGACTACCTCCTTGGCAGAGAAGAAGTCTTTTATCTTGGTGCTTTTTTATGCTTACTTGGTTTATTTTGCACAAGGCTAATAGTGTATCACTGCATATAAATGTATTAATTCAACCATCTAATTTTCTTTTTGTTAACCATAATATCATTAAAATGGAGCTTTCTCTTATGCTGGTTGTTGGTCTAATAATGCTCGTCCTGTTTTCTTTCTGTTATAGTAAACCTTGATTACAAATAAAACTCAATCTACAAAAATAATTTCAATCTGAATGTGTGATGTACATTTTTAAATGCACCGTGCTGTTCTGTTTTGCTGTTTACATTTATTAAAGATTTCTCTTGAAAAATCCAAGTTGTTTGTTCCACAGGATAAGCAGGACATTTTAAAATCCTGACACTAAAGGGCGACATAGAGCATTCTTTCAATATTTCTTGCTGCAGAATCCACAAGGATTTAGAGGAGCTGCTTGATCCGAACCCGCAGCTCTGGGAGCTTCACTGCACTGAACCCCATTGAAAACCTCATTGTTATTCCTCCAAATACTGATTTCCGAACTCTCCCTGAGCTAAAACATTAGTATTGTTGTTTCTAAATGAATATGAACTTGTTTTCTTTGCATTATTTCAGGTCTGAACGCACTGCATCCTTTTTGTTATTTTGTCCATTTGTCATTTTCTGTAAGTAAATATTAAATATTTTCTTGGAACTTCAGAGACGTTGTCAGTAGTTCATTGTGAAAATAATGTTCATTTTACTCAAACATAAATCTAGATAAAGTCAAATCAGAAAACTGATCATCTCAGCTGTGTTTTGTTTTTCCAGAGCTGTATATTATCCATTTTGCATCTGCTTTCAAAATTCAACGCTGAATTTTCTGAATTTCAAAAGGAATCTCTAGAATGTTTTTTTAGACAATCTGTTGTCTAAAGAGAATGCCTAAAACAAACTGCTAATACATGCATAAAAAGTAAGTGGTTTGTAAACAACCAAATGTGCAAAGTAAAAAATGAGTTATTTATTTTTTGCAGATATTTACTAATGCAGTATGGACTTTGCCATTAAATCAAAAATGGATATAAACAAATTATATATTGACAGACCAAATGAAGCGTTAAACGATAAATAGTGAGAAATTTAGCTAACCAGTTTTAATTGTTTAGTTTTTTAACAGTTTTTTTTTTGTTTGTTTTGTTTTGCTCCCCCTCCCCTCCCCCCTGGCTAGAAGTCCATATCATAATTTCAAGTTCATTTTGCAGACTTTTCTACACATGTCTAACTTCTATATAGTGCATTTATGGATTCGGTTATTTACCCACGTTGTCAGGATTCAATCTAGGCATTTTCACATCTCCGTCTCTCCCAACATCTTTTGTTTGCACTGGGGGAGCGTCCTGACGCCTCACAACCTGCTGCACCAAGATGCCTCTTATCTACTGAGGAAGAAAGATTTTCACAATTTCAAAATAAAATAAAGTTGTTGTTTTTTTTTGTTTGTTTTTTTGTTCGTTTGCTTTTTGTTTTTTACACTCAAGTATTTTTGCTCAATCTGCGGAATGTGCATTTTGAGCTTTATCTTCAAATGAAAGTAAAACAGATTCAAATCAGAAAGAGAAAGTGTGCTGCAGGCTGGTCCTAAACGACCCATGTTGAGGAAAATTTTGAAATCCCACAATTTGATCTTTATATTTAAAGCCTATAGCGACACGAGTACTTATTGTTTTCCATAGCAAATGATTAGCTACATTTTAACCAAGTGTTTTTTTTTTTTGTTTTTTTTTTTGTCTGCGTCAGTGATCACTTTATTATGAAAGGTCGCAAGTGGGAAAGTGTTCAGCTTCTCCAAGCTTGACTGATGTCCTCTTGGGCGCTGTAGTCCCGTTATAAACTGTCTCCGAGATCCTGAAGCATCATCCCGGGATGAGACGGAGGAGGAAATAAAACAAAGTTTTTATCCTTCAATTTTCGCAATATTTACCACGAGGATCTGGAAGCTGGTTTCCACCGAAATGTGGCGGATTTTCATCCTTTTTCTGGCAGGTAGGCTGAGCAGAAAGGTAGGGAAAAAGTGATCCAGCCTGCGGAAAGACTGCCAAAGACAGGTTTTAGTTAAGGGTACTGAGGTTTGGGGCCAGTTTCGCTGTGCTTTTCATTTGCCAAGACTGTTTGTTTCGGATTAAGTCATGTGTGAATGAGTCGGGTTAGAAGCTTTGGGGGTTGGGGATCAAAGTTGTTGTTTTTTCAGATAGGCTACATTTTATCTGGATTTTTCGGAGAAAGGAGCTGACCTCTGCTTGTTTGGAGGAAATATGTGACAGCACTCTAAAAATACACTAAACATGTGACCAAGTATGAACAGAACTTTATAGAAAGGATTAAAAAGTATTAATCATCAAATTATAGAAATTAAATTAGAAAAGTATGGGAATACTTGTGATGTAATCTTCATACGTTTTCTTGCTTATAGTGACTACAGTCGGAAACTGACAATATATCAAAAACTTTAAATCTGCGCTTTCCGTCTGTGTCTTTAGTTTATTTTCTGCGCAAAATATACCTTCTCTATTTATGGGTTTATATCATTATAGATCTGAAAGAGATTAATCTTTCCTTAATATTTTGGGGCCAAATAAAGTTAAAGAAAAAAAAAGTACCACAACATAGAAAGCAAACAGCAGTTTAACTCATTTCTTCAACTCGTATTGATTATTGAATCAATTTGTTTAAATATTTTTGAAGTGAGACAGGTTTGATCCAATGCAGCAAAAAACACACTCAGTGTTTCCACAAGGACCTTAATACGAACATCCAAAACACTCCCAGTCCTCCTTTGCTGAAAACTAATAAATGCAGGATTATTAGTTTGTTAAAACTAACTGTCCATATCATAATTTCAAGTTCATTTTGCAGACTTTTCTACACATGTCTAACTTCTATATAGTGCATTTATTGATTCTTAATTTGGTCTGTCAATATATAATTTGTTTATATCCATTTTTTGATTTAATGGCAAAGTTCATACTGCATTAGTAAATATCTGCAAATAACTAAATATTTTGAATTCTGCACATTATTAGTTTATTATTAAATGCAGGATTATTAGTTTATTACCACAACTCTGAGCTAAAGATTTTAGATGCTCAGCGTTTATCATTTATATAACTTGATAAGAGAATCAATGTTTCATCTGTTTTATCAGGTTATTTTTCATTTTAAGAACAGCGTGTGCCTGGTGTTCCCTTGTAATGACATAATGTAATTATGACTAAATGATATAGGAACCCCCACCTGTTTAAACTACCTGTTTGAGCCAGGCAGTTTATATTGTCACTTGCAGCAGTTTGATTCCCGAATGAAAAATCCAACCGTAAATGACATGTGGTTTTGTTACAATTATTCAACTAAATAGAGTTTATTCTCCTTTTCTATTAATATTTCTTACCACCTCCTTGTGAGATGGATTTTCTTCTTTGCACAACCTATCTAGATCTTTCATAGCCTTAGGTTATAAGGTAAGATAAGAGAGTAAATGTAGCTGATTCTTTAAATTTTGATAATGTGAGAGAAAACACACTATCACCTACTGTATGTTGGATTGCCTCAGGCGATCTGTTTTCACACACCTCCTCTCATTTCAGCCCACAGTCATTTTTACTGGTAGGGATCATCTTGCCCCCTGTAGCCTATATTTCACAAATCAAAATATTTGCAGAACAGCAGGCACAGATGTTTCTGGGTGTGTATGCCTTATTGGTTCTTTTTCTTTTTTTCCTCACATTATTGCTTCACTGTAGTTCCTAGCGTTTTTAGCATAGTCTCCATGTTATGCTGTGAGTCGAAGCTGTCAGAAGCTGCAAAGTGACCAGCAGGGCAGCAAAGCTCTGTTGGGTTTCTGCGAACACAAGCAGCTCAAACAGTTGCAACAACTATTAGTCAAAATGTGTCCTGATTTATGCATTTCTTACTTCCAATGAGCACCATTTTCCTGTACTCACTTTAAGCATTTTGAGTCATAATTTTCTGGGTTTTCTTTGGGCTTTTGTTGCCTTTTTATTCATCTTTTTGCTTAAAGATCATTGTGGGAACTAAGCACAAACGTTATTATAAATTCACTGTCATTAAAGCAATTATTACAACTTAATCCAAAGACATTTGAAAGACCATCAAAAAAACTGAAACACTATTGATAATTACTAGAAGATGTGAGTTCTTAGCACCGTAGTATATTTTCCAGCTGATTTACTAGTTTGCTAGTGATTATGCTCTACGCTCCATTAACATACAATCATATTATTCTTTTAACCATCCCAGCTTCCTCAGTCTACCAACCTATATATGTTTTCTTCCCTTACAGGTGTCATCCCTCCTCCATGCTCAGGCCTCCATGTGGTGGTGAGAGATGAGAAGAGGTACGCTACTCTGTTCCAGTCAGTGGTTCTGCCTTGCCACTACACCAGTGTTTCCACTCAGTCTGCTATGGTGAAATGGATCTACAAGTCGTACTGCCGGGACCGCACGAGGGACTCGTTCAGCTTCCCCGACAGCTTGAGCGGAGGCCTGGGCGGAGGCGGGCTGCAGAGTGGAAGCAGAGGGGTCGGCGGAGGCTACGAGGCGGGCTCCGCTGCGAGCCACCTCGACTGCTCCGACAACAGGAGGACCGTCAGGACCGTGGCCTCCATATCCGGGTCCTCGGTCACGCTCTCAGAGTACTACAAGAACAGAGATGTTACCATCATCAACAGTAAGACGTTCCCCCTTCTGCCGATTTCTGTCATCGACACCATCCTCTCATTCCTTGATCACCTGGTGATGGTCATTGTTGCTGCCTGGTGATGTTTCAGCTGTGGATGCAAACTCTCGATGTAAACATGCCATTCCACTGCCCTTAGTTTTCCCTTTGTGTCGCTGTATTGCCATCATGTCCTTCAAAGACTAACTAAAGGGACAGACTGTTCTTATGCATGTGTGTCTGAAAAGACTCATTGAGCAAAGAGAGGTAGGCTTGTTTGCTGGCCTTAGATTTACGGAGCTCTAACTCTCTTCTTGAGCCAGGATTTTTGGACAAAAGAAAAGGCTTTCACACTGTCTCTCCATTCATCTTGACCTCTGGTTTGTTCCCTCTGATGTATTTCTGTGTCCAAGTTTTATTTCTTTCCCCCCTCAACATCACACTCTTTTCTTTGTCCCACTCCACCTCCTGTCTTACTTTTCAGAGTAGCGATGTTGTAAACTGGCAAACCTACCCCCCAATAAAAAAAACATAAAATCCTTTGTTGCCTTTGGAGACGTCCAGTCATCCATACCCATGTAATCCTACTCAGGGTCGCAGGGAGGCCTGAGTCTGGAGTCTCTCTCAGTGGACTCTGGGCGGGTCGGGTGCTCTGGTAATCACATGGCTAACAAGCTCAACACTTCACGGTTCATACACACGGCTCAGAAGATACAGTCATACATTAGCTAAAAAAGTTAGTCCACAAACCCAAAGGCGATGTAGACACTCAGATTTTATAAGAGAATCGGAGACTGGTCCCAGCTTGTCTTTCCTTGGCCAACAGGAAAAGGAAGGGAATTCTACAAAGTGTTTTCTGTCTGAAGTATTTATGCATGTGACCCTCTTACAATAGAGTTGGAGACCCAGGATTGTCAGCAAGCCAATGATATTTCAGTTCTATAAATCACATTTTAATCACACAAATTAAATCTAACCGCCCCTCTAGAACTGGGAAATACTTGTTGAATTGCTGTGTTCGTGTTCAGTTCACAGGAATAATTACTTTTGCAGAAGTAACTTTCTTTATAACTACTTTTCTCTCACCACCATTTTAGTTGTAATCTGTAAAACTGCACAAACGTTTTAAACCATTCTTTATTTCTTTTGGACTTGTTACCCTATGAAATCTTTAAAGTGGTATTTGTCAGTAATTTTTCAAGTTTCCTGATCCTCTTTGCGCCTGTCTAAGAGAAGAAGCTGTGGATACTCTGCTTCACAATGAGGTTATCAGACCAATGATGGGCGAAGCGAAAAGTATCAGGAGAAGCATCAGGGATAAAAAAAATTTTAAAAAGTCTGCATTACCTGAACTTTTCCCCTATTTTTCACTCTGCCCAGATCAATCTCACTCTAAATAAGAAAGTTTTATTTCTTATTTAGAAATAATAACCTAGATAGAACATCATCTTTTGTCAAAGCAATATATAATACAAGTATTATTGGACGACTCAAAATATTCTCCCATTTCTGAAACAGTTGAAGAAACATTGAATTATACGTTAAGTAAATGTTGACCAAATAGAAGAATTCTCTTTTTTCCATTAAAGTGTTTTGGCGCAGAGTTTGCCTGGTGATTATTTCACCCTTTCAACATATGAGGTCATAATCGGTAAAAGTTACAAAGTTGTTTTAAACGATAATCAGAACCAAAATATAGGAATAACGTAATAATATATATAATAATATAAAATTTATAATAATATATGACTGAGTTACAATACAAGTAGGATACGAGTATTTTAATGACCAGTTTTTCTCCCTGATTCATGAAAATATACATGCTGAGTGCGATAATCCCAGCAGTCACTTTATAACATATTTCCAGAACAATCAAACTTTTTTGTTGTTGGGTTTAGAATAAGTCCTTCAGGGTGCAAATGAAACTAAAAATTAATTTAAAAACACTTCATTCCAGACTAATCCAGAACGCACTTATTTTAGAGGATGTTTGTTAAAAAAAAAAGAGTCGGTGCCTTTAAATTGTGTCTTCATTTTTCACGCAGCAGCAGATCTGCGTATAGGAGAGGTCCAGTGGGGAGACAGCGGTGTGTACTTCTGCCAAGTGACTATAGCTGATGACATAGAAGGACAGAATGAAGCTTCGGTGGAGCTGCTGGTTCTTGGTGAGATATTTCTGCTTTCCTATTGCTTCTTTCATCACGTTGTGATGCAAAGAATTTCAACAACAAATAGGAACGTGTGATCTATAAAAAAAAATTATTTGTAAATATTGTCAGGTAATCCATAATTGTTAAATCAACTTGACATACCGGTTGGAACAGTGTCACCGATTCAATAGATGCTTTTACCGGCACTAGACTTTTGGATTTTATTCTCTGTGACCGCTTTGACAGTCATTTTTAAAATGCTTTTTAATGCAGATTTTCAAGTGGCATACTGTTTACTGTGAAACAAACTCTTATGCTGGACTTTTCTGCATAACAAAATTTTTAAAATGAGCCACTCATTGAGGGGCTGAAGAATAAGGAGTTCTTCCTTCATTTGAAACAAGAACTGCATTCAGTTTCCACCAAAATGCAGTTTGATCAAACAAACCTCAACATTTAAAATTAATATGCCAAGTGTGTGTGTGTGTGTTTTGTGTGTGTTCAGTTGCAAACATTATCACAAAGACTGCCAAGAAACATTTTTGGACCGTTTGGTGCCTTCAGCTTCCAGAGGCTGAACTTTTATTTGGTTGGTATTCGACAGACTCACAGGACGCAGCTCCTGCAGCTTTCTCTAAGCTGCGGGAATGTTCTCCACTGTGATAAAGATGAGGTAGCATAATACTAAAAGCACAAGAAGAAGATAGTCTTGCTATGTTGTTGGGTGTTGAGCTAAATCCGCAATAGCACCCAAAATTTGTGCATTTCCTGACCTTCTGCACCATGTGAGGCGCTTGTTGTGTTCCCATAACAACAGCGGAGGCCACGCTCGGGGTGTCTTTTGTCTTTACAGCAAATCGCCTCACGGAAAAGAAGGCAGGGAAGATTTAATGATGCAGAGAAAGCAGAGCAGAGCACAGCGGCACAATAGACACTTGACTGGTACTTTACAGAGCTATATCAAGTAAGGCCCAATATCCAAAAACTATGAATACTGTACAAAATTAGCTGTTTAATATGGTCTCTTTGGTTAAACCAGTTAAAAGCTGGTTAAAATTGCATCAAGGTTGAAAGATACCGGATTCATTTTCTTCTAAAACCATGCAGTTCCTCCCATTATCCACCTTTTATTTTTATCCATGTAGCTCACGTCTATTCTATGCTTCTTCTTGAAACGGAAAAAAGGAAGGGAAGCGGTTCATGAACATCACCGTGTGTGGGGCACAAAAACAATCTAAAGCTCCGTGGAAGTCAATTTTAGAGAATCACCAGGTTTCAGTCAGTCCAAGTGCGCATGACCAAGAAAAAAAATACAAAACAACAGGTTAAAAAAAACAAAACTGAAATATACAAAACTATAAAAGGACAAATTGTAATTGTTCAACTGAAAAACAAATTGTTCAAATCCAGCAAAGACCAGTTTTAGCCTGCCAGAGATATTAAGTGAGGTATGTGCACTGTCAGCTGGAGTCAGGCTATGATCAGCTTGCATGTTGTTTCTGCTGCCCTCTTTTCTGGCACAGCAAATATTCATTTCGTCCTTTCTGCCAATACTCACACCCTCAGCTGTTAAATACCAGGTTCTGTTTGCATCTCAGACATTTGCCGGGAGGTTTCACTTCTCACAAAGCTGCAGTTTGCTTCCCTGGACACATGACATGCACTTTGTAACCAAATTTCTTTTTAAAGTGCCTCTAATATTCCATATTGTACCTCAGCTGATGCCTCTAATGTTGTGGTAGAAGAACATTTTAAGGAATAACCTACAGGTCAGCCAGTCACATGTACAAGTTTTAAATTTCAACATCAAAAGGTGCATTATTTACAGAAAATAAACTCATTATTTGTTCTTTATGCACTATTTTGCACCAGTAAAACTACTCTGTGACATGTATTAAAAACTATGTAAAACTTTCACACACACACACACACACACACAAATAAAACGTCTCATAGCAATGCATGATTAATGACATACTGTGTATCACCTCTCCCATCTCCAAAATACTGTTTGACTTAGTATGTTGTTGAACAATTTTTAGCACCAATAAATTCAGGCAGTTGTCTTTTGAATAACTTTGTTAAACTTGCAAACTTCATTGCGGAGGAGCTTTGACCAACTCTTTGCAATTTTGCAATCAAAAACACAAAGACTTAAAATTATTATGGTTACATACAAAGTGTATTCACACCTGATGAGATGACTGTTGGTCAGACTTGGGGAAATCCTACCTTTTCATGCATAGTGGTCACTACAGTGGACAGCTATCTAAAAGCCATTTTCTGGTGCTTCTTGTGGATTTTTATGTTATAAATGCACACAGACCACTGAAATGGACACTAATGCATCATAAAAATCAACTACTGGCCATCAGCTGAAAATGTCCCTGTCCCTCCTTCTCCTGTAGACGACTCTTGCAGGTAAAAAAATATTGTGATCATCAGATAATCCCTCAAGAACAGTATTGCTGGTGTATTTTTCAAATGACAACTTTGAATATGGAGAAAATTACAATTGATCACCTAAAAAAGTAAAATAAAAACATTTTTACAAAAAAAATGTTTTTCTATGCCTTAAGAAAATAAAAAAAAATGTGAAAAAAATCCTGACACAAAGGATCATAATTTATGCCTGAAAGGGTTAAGAAAATGTTTTTGCTGCCTGTTGAGAACTGAAGAAATGTTCATATCTGGGATGTCTACAGTTCTTCCTTTCTCATGGGTCCTGCCTGTTTATCTTCATGGGAATAATTTTGAGTTTCAGTCTGTGCTACTATCAGACAGATGACATTTTAAGACCTTTAAAATCAGAAACGACGTGCTGATTGCTCTCATCAGCAGCTCTGATATATCGGTTTTCTGAAACCAGACAAAACATGCCCTACTTTTCATTCCTTGACCTGTCAGCTCTCTCTCTCTCCCTCTTTCTTCCCGTTTTGCTGTGTTTATGCTTTATGGCATGCTTGCATACTTCCACCTAATTACACCAATCACTTGATTTGATTCACTCCATCCGCTCTCCTCTGCTCTGGTCACCTTTGCTCTGTCTCTCTCCAGGTTTCTCAGGTGTGCCTGAAGATCTCCTGCCTGACATTGATTTGAAGATTATGCCAGGTACAGTCGGGGCATAATGTCTTCTACTCTTTATCTGCTTTCTTTCGTTCATGCTAACCCTTCTGGCTTTAAACCGCATCTTGGCTTTTTCTGGCTTTGTCTGATAACAGACAAAGGACAATTTCTAGATCGTCTGCTAAATTAAAATCAAAAGTTAGTTTGCAGATGGCTGACATCATATCGGTTACTTTTTATCTTAGTTTTCCCAAAACATCTTGTAATCAGGTTTACAAATGGGCCACAAAAATAAAATAAATAATTGTCCACACTTAAGCATGCTCATCATGTGCAATGTTCTATTTTCTTGATATTTTTATTTATAGATAACACAACAGATTTTTTTTTGTGAATTAGCTCCAAGGACACTTTAACAGAGCCAGTTTCTAGATAACAGGCTGGTCCACACCCATCAAATAATGAGCTGGCCGTTGCTCCCACCAAGATGAGCAGTGCTGGAAAACAGTTATTATGGTCATTACAGTTATTTATGGCTCGGGTTAGCATGTCATCCCACTGCATTTGGTTTAAAGGTCTGTAAAAATGCAGCAGCTAGAAAAGGAGGGGGAGTTTGGCTTTATGTCACACATGTTTATGATCGACGAACCGAAGGATTGGTGTTGAAATACTCCCAATGTGACGTGATCTGACTCTGAGGCTGGATGGTTAGAAGTTGCTTATTTCAGCTGCAGGCGTTGTGTCGATGAGTGTTATCTGCAGTGACTTACGCACAGGTTTCTGTGGGGGCTAAAAGCGCTTAAGCGAGATCGTGTGTTGGCGTAGGCGTCCCGGTGACTGTAAATCAGATCACATTATGAGTTATTTATCTGAAACGGCCACAGATCTTCAGTGTCGTAGAGAGCAGCATAAACTGCCCTTTTCCTTCCTGCAGCAGGAGCAGGCTTCCTGTCAGTGTGTGTTCGGCAGCCGTGGCCGCTGGCTGTGTTTACGAGACAGCGAGAGAATGCCAAGCGGAACATAACATTGTTGAAGGTTTCCTTATCTTCCCTCTCCTTCCCCTTTTTTTGTGTAGTCTCCGAGGACGGAGGCAGCAGATGTGGTCTATCAGCTGCACTGATTGCACGCATCATGTCTGTACTGTTACACTCAGAAAATATTGAGCAAAATGACCTCTTTTTTTTGTCATTTGTTCGAATTTCTAAAGAAGGTAGAAAAAGACTTACATTTCTGCAAGTTGGTTATTCCTCTGTTTGTCTGTAAAACGTTTACCTCTTGTTTCTGTCACAGACAATGTTATGATAGTTGGTTTGGTCACATTTTAAATCTAGCGTTCTTTCCTTGGAGATCTCTCGTTCCAGATGTTCATTAAAACACTTAACTGATTTGATACGAAGGTTTTAAAACAATGTTATCACTCTGCTGCCATAGTCTAAGTCTAAGTCTATTTAGTTGTCTCATCTAAAGTGACACAGTTCTCTCTCAGCTTGACAGCAGCTATTTTGGTCACGAAAATTAAAAGTAAAATGGTGTTGATTGCTGACACAAATCATGGACGCAAACATAATTTGTAAATTGCAATAAAATGTAGCAGCCATGGTGTTGGTAGCACTACGGTGTTGTGTGGTGCTGGGATTCATGTGTGTGTTGCAGCACAGGTTTGCAACATTTATCCATTGTGGTCACACGACTGAGAGGTGGGAAGTATTTTTGGCAGGTCACCAGTCAGTGTTGCTTTATAATCTAACAAATTAGTCAGCTGATTTAAAAGAGTAATCCTCATTTTGCTGATGTTTATATGGAGTGAGGTTGTCAAAGAACAGTTGCGCTGAGGATGTACATAAAAATAAAACGTCTGATCCCTGGGCAGAAGTGCAAAAGTTCAAGCTGGTAGTGAAAACAAAAAACAAAAAGAGTTGTTTTATTGAATATAACTAAGTTATCAAGTTTTCCCTGTTAAGCATTTACACATCTGCCCAAACTGGACAAGGTTGTAAACCGCCATGTTAGATGACAACGTGGCATCCTCTAGAAAAAATACTAGAGCAGAATCAGGTCCTGATTCTTAAGCAGATATTATGACAAGCATGTATTTGTCTGTGTGTCCCTGCAGAGTGGGCGTTTGTGGTGGCCGTGGTGCTCGGCAGCGTGTTGTTCCTGCTCCTGGTTGGAGTTTGCTGGTGTCAGTGCTGTCCCCACTCCTGCTGCTGCTACATCAGCTGCTGGTGCTGCCCCGACACGTGCTGCTGCCCCCGACACCGTGAGCGTAAACACACACTTGGACTGGGACGCAATTCATGCCAAGATTATTGATGCCAACTAAAAAAAAAAAAAAAAGACTGCTTTCTTATTTTGGAAGTGAGTATAATTGTTTCTTTTTTAGTGTATGAAGCTGGTAAAGGCATAAAGACTGGCGCCTCCACCCCTCTGACACCAGCCTACCCTCCATACTTTGTGTCTGGACTTCCAGCCATGATCCCCATCGCCCCGCCCTCCCTGGTGGACAAGGTGTCTACTGTCCCCCCCTCAGATGGGACTCTAGTGGCAGCAGGTGAGGTGTTACCTTTATCTTTTCTTCCTATGAGAAACAGATTATTGGTTTGAGACTCAATATGAACTGAAAAGTATTTAGAAAAGATCTGATTTGGAAAAGAAGTGATTGCTTAAATATTGTTGGATGCATCTCTGTTAATATTAATCAGCCAAATCTTATTGACTACTGTAAAATCGTATGGTGAAATTCAAAAATATGCCTCAGATTAAGAATTTTCTTGGCTGCTGAATTAAGCGCCATAATGAGAAATGAACCAATTGCAGTTTGATTCACAAGTTCCTATATCTAATTTTTGCAAATCCCACACTTTCTGTTCTTTCTATTATCATTCTGACATTACACATAATCCACACTTTCAGTCTTTATTAGTAAAAACTGTCTTATCAAAATGTGCCATTAGTGAAGCAAAATTACACTTTGAATCTGCTGATTCTCCACCAAACAGTCCCATCTATAACTGGTCTGACTCTGGTCACCTCAACACCAGTCAGTGGAGCAGTTTCAGGTTGTATTTGTGGCATAACGCAAAACAAAATATACAAATTCACTGGAACTAGGATTTCCACAGTGTTTCCCTTTTTGTTGCAGACAGTTTGCGGAAGTAGCAGATTCTGGTGACAGTGCCAGCTCGTTGTAAACGAACCAAAGGCCACATTCGGCATCACTCATGCTTGCTAAGTACCGCTGTCTGAAAGTAGTTGCTTACAATTGTGACTGTTGCAGTATCTCCGATGCCCATGCAAGCTGTAGGGATTCCCTACCGCGTACCTTCATCACAGGATCAAAACTCTCTCAGGGTGCTGCAGTATGTAGAGAAACAGCTGGCTCACTTCAACCCTTCTGGGTCCAACAGCAAACAGTGTAAGCTCAGTAAACCCACTCTGCAGCTTTGCTACTCAGGCCTTCTGATGCTATCTGCTTGTGGCATACTTTCATTTAGGATTCCTATTTTCCTCAGCCTGTCGCAGCATGCCTCTCCGCTCTCAAATGTTCTGCCTGTTGGGTTTCCTGTTGTGCACATGTGTAAATGTAGCAGATGAGCATGCCAGCCTCTCTGATTGGTTTTACACAAATCTTATTCACAAACTCTGGTCATTTTTCTTCCAGACTTTTGACTTTCCTGTACGCTCTTTTGCAAATATTCTTTTTAATGATTCCTTTTATTATAATATTTCATTAATTCTTTTTAAATCTATCCAGCCTGTAATCAGTCGGAGTTGAGCTCCCTCCACGAAGGAGACACCAACTTCCACCAAACTTTCAGGAATGTCCAGAAAAAAGCTCTGCCCGCAATCCCTGATCAAGACTCCTCCCCAGAACCACACGGTTACCGTGAGAACCGCAGTCCAGACCTGCAGCGCCACCGTAAGAACCCCTCATCGCCTCATCGCTACCGTCACGACCCTGACTCAGACCACCTCGACAGCCAGGATGAGCCTCTGCTTCCACGGCGATACAGTGACGACCCGCCGTCTTCCTCTCAATCGCACAGGATTACCCGAAGTCAGAGGCAACAGAACTCGAGTGATGAAGACAAGCATGACAGGTGAAGGAAACATGTGAATCCTGGGGTGGCTTTATTGTTAAAAACAAGAACGCAGTAACCTTCTGTGACGTTTTGTAGGTGGAACCCTCGTTCAGAACATCTGCAGAGGAAGACGTATCACTCTTCGGGACGGACCGTCTCTCTGGATGAACTGGAGGAGTTTGCTACTACCTACAAGAAGAGAGGAGGCAGAGGAGCAGAACGGAGAGAAGAAGAAATGGTGGAGTATGAGATGGAGGTGCTGGAGTATGGTGGATATCCCTCCCATCGCAAGGGTCCTCCTCAGCATTATTACAGCAATGGGGATGAGCTTGACGACAACAGTGAGCATGAAGGGCATACCAGAGCAAGCCATAAAAGCAAACACAACATAAGCCCTCTACCTTCTCCCAAAAAGAGGGGGAACACACAGGAAAGGGAGAGGGCCGAGCCACCTCCCCCCAAAATGGATCCACCATCGAATTCCTCTCAGGAAAGGGACTACGATGCCACTTTCCTGAACAGCCTGTTGGAGCGTAAAGCGAAGCTGCGAGGATTTTCCCACGGGAGAAACGGGACCCGGGCTGAGGAAGATTTAGATTGGCCCTCAATAAGGAGCGGCAAAAAAACCAGCAGAGAGTCCAGTCGCCACTGCAGCCACTCTCCCAGTAACAGGCCAGAGGCGGACTCGCCGTCTCCATTCAACTCAGAGAGAACCAGAACTGAAAGGCCGTCTCCGTGGCCGCTCCACGCAAACGCCCGCTCCCCTCCGCCTCTTCATCCCCTGCCCACTCACAGAGAGGAGCACAGGGACAAGTCCCGGAAAGTGGTGAGGAACATCAGATACAGTTAAGGTTCCTGTTTGAATTGTGAGCCAGAAATACTTAGCTTCAAAGCTATGAGTAAAACATGTTTAAGGCATAATGGTTGAGGATTGTAAGAAAGTTTTATTGGTATAAACTTTAATGCATTTATTCATTCCTGTGAAAGTGTGAAGAAAGTGCCTCGATTTGAAAGTCAGTTTCCTTTATGGTGCCCATAGAGATTCAGTTCACACATAAGATAATTTCACCATGTGAGACAAAATATTGGCTTATGGAGTCAATATCTCAAACTAGTAGATTATCTTTCAGATGACAGACAAGGCTACTTTTGAAGACCTACTTCTTTACTTTTGGACCCAGCATATTTAGGTCAGACATTTTATTATTATTATTATTATTATTATTATTATTATTATTATTATTATTATTATTATTTATCTGTAACGCTGATGTTTGGTATCCCCTCTTAATTCACTGTAAAGTTGCTTTCATATTCTGCTACTGGCAGCAAAAACTGCAAAGATTTCAGTTCTGCATTTTGAGGTAGATTGTTGGTCTTTGCACAATGATCTTGTCTTTTCTAAATATTCTTTTTTTGTTGTTGTTTTTTTTTATCAAACCAAAGGTATGTCCCTGCTTAGAGAGGTCCTCCTATCTCACCAGAGAAAAGCAGCTTGTGTTCGCTGCTGTTTTGAAGGAATATCCCTGGAATAACTTAGCAATGATGCAAATGTCTTCCAGTTTATGACCTACTGATAATTAGATGGATTGCACCATTGTAAAATGTCTGTGTAATTATGAGTATCCCTCAAGTTTAATATTCCTGTCTACTCTAGTTAAGGTACCGACCCACTTCACAGAACTTCACGTAAAAAAATAAAAAAATTTTAAAAAATCCCTAAAAGTTTGATTTTGTGTCAGAAAAGCAAAGCTACATTTCTATAAATTAAGTGCCCTCCTGTGTTGAGTTCTGCTCATGTGGATCATCAAACTCACCACATATTATTAAAAAACAAAATAACTCACTTCAAGGGCTGAAAAGGTCCAACCAAAACTCTGTGATGCGTTGGCAGCTTTTTCATTGCATCAAAGGTCACAAAATCAGCTACTTCCCCACATAAAGGTGTTGTTTTTGCTGTAGGTGCTTGTCTCTTTTGCCAGATTTGACAGATTTCTGCTTTAACAACCTTTTCTTTTCTTTTTTACTATTTGATTTCTTATTTAGCTGACAAAATGCCCTGCATTTGAACGTGTGCTGAACACGAATCTTTGACGCTAAAAGTCTAGAAATCTGTGAAAGTTTTTACTCTTCTATCTCTCCGTTGATTCTGTGTTGGGTGGGGGCGATAGGTGTGTTGAAAACCCACAGTAAGTTTTGTTGTTGTACCTTTGACAGGTCAGGTTCAGATGCTACCAGAATGAAAACTAGGTAGAATACTCTGTTCTGTATCCAACTTCTCTCATAACATTTATAACCGGTTGTTTACTCACAGTCATACCTGGGGCAGAGTGGTGTTCAACCTCAACCAACCTTCCTGTTTCTGGCCTTAAAATAAATCGTCATTAACAAAAACTATGTGCAGAACAGTTGAAGAGCAGTTTGTCCCAGGTTCTCCGTCACCATATTAACCTCACGTCACTGCTTTAATGTTTGCTCTCGCCGTTTCTCCGCTCAACATTCACTTTTGTGTCGTCCTCACCAGAGCACGCTTCTCAGCCGAGACTCTCTTATCGTCTGACCGACTCGAAGCCAAAGACAGTGAAGGAGCGGAGCCGAGTGAGAGTGCAACCGTGAAACTCCACACGAGGAGCAAGTTGCCAGCTGGAAAACGGTGACGGAGCAGAGTCTTTTGAGTCTGAGTTTATCAACCTATATGCAGCTGCAAAGGACAGCTGCCTGGGAGGACCGTAAGAACAGCTGAATCAGTAAAGATACAGGGTGACAGTAACTCTGTGATATCACTGAGCGATGAAGTCACCCGCTGTGTCATGCATATCTCCGCCGGACTAGCACTAATGTCGGCGGGACGTGTGGCCTGGGCTGCTCCTCTCAGTGGGAGGCAGTCTGTCTCCTCTTCGTCACTTTAGGAAAGCGCTGCAGCAGATACTTGCTAACTATTGAAGCACAATGAGTGCATTCATTTCTATCTAATGAGACATGGGAGTAGAAGAGCCCACCAGTGGAACAGATAAAAATGACAACACGCTCATTGTAAACAACAACACCCCCCCCCACCCCCCTCCCACCCCTTCACACCCTGCCACTGCATCAGAAAACAATGTGCATGATGTCACTTATTAACATTTAACAACTAAAGCACTTAGGTTTGAAAGAGATATTTGACAGAAACTTGTTTTTTATATAAAGTTGAAAGTCGTGACAAACATCAGCACCATTATAAATGTTTTATTAATAATGAAGATTGAAATGAAATTCGTTTACAGTACTGGGCAAATCTCTCATTTCTTTGTATTTTCCTTTAAAGGAGCCAAACATCATCTCAAAGTATTACAGCATCTTTCTGTTGCTCCGTCGACTGAAGTCCAGGTTTTCAGCTACTTTTTATTATTTATTATCCTAACAAGAAAATGTGTACCATGTCATTAAAGGCATTTTTTTGACCTAAACCTAAGGAAAATTGCATAATTCATCTTCACAAAATCCAAGATCCATTAATAAAAATTTTATAAAATAATCACTGTATCCAAAAATAACATTACCCTGAGCATAGTTAAGTAACAATAATGAGTTATAAGCAGCTAATATCCAAATAAAAGCTGAAAACTCTTTGCTAAACAATTTAGTTGTTTCCCTGGGAAGCACAATATGAAGAAAAAACAGGTTTGCATCGTTCTGTGCCTTATCTACTAACCCATATCTTAGCTTGACTTTACATTGAAGTGAAAATAGAAGAAGTGACTGGATATGTAAGATTTTTCTGACACAGCTGTCATATTACACAAAAACATAAATCATTTCAAGTTAAAATGCTGACTGTGCTCTTAGGATTTCTGTGCTTTACAGCGCTCTAATGTTTTTTAGAATAGGAATTTTTCTGTGCATTTAAAATGTCTTAATGGGATAAAGCAGAAGCAAAAGGTCAAATGATTTCATTGAAAGAAAAAAGATATTTAAACTAACTTGGCCCTCTTTGAAAAATTTGTTCAACCACTTTGGAAAGGTTTTGATTGTGAATGAGCCGTTAAAGTCACGGTACAAGTCACAACACGACTGGTATAATGTTTGGTCGTCACACCTTCCAGAAGTCAGAAGATGCTTCTGCCTTGAAAATCTCCCATGGGAGCTATTTTTGAATAATGAATCATGAACAGACTCCTTAAAACTGAAACATTCTGGATTCTTTCATGGCCTCCTGAACGAGTCATTGATTCGTTCTTGGAGGAATATTTGTAGGTCGGCCACTTCAGGGAAGAATCACCACGGTACTGTGTTTTCTCAATTTGTGGATTATGGCCCTCACTTTGGTCAATTGGTTTCCAAACACAACAAAATTGGTTTGTAACCTTTTACAGACAAACAGAGGTCAAGAATTTTGTTTTGTCATCTATTTCAAATTTTTCTGTTCGATTGGGAGATGACATGTTCATGTTGACTTTTCCTGTGTTTTGTGATTTTGTAGGTCCCGCATGTTTCAGCTCTAGGTTTGACAATTGAAATTAAACGTAGCTTTTCATACTTCATATTTTCAGTTTCGTACCGACTGCTGCGTGTCTGTGTGTGCTTTTTGCATTACAGAGAGAGAGAGATGACTCTTTACTTTTCTGAAAAAGAAACAGTATGTAATTGAGTGTGACTCATGTCCTTTGTCCATTGTTGTTATCATGGAGCGTCTGTTGTGACTATGCAGCTGTGTGTAAAGTCACACACCATTCTGCCAGTTCAAGTGCAAATATCTGCCTGGATTTTTCATTACTAATTCATCAATATTATATTTTGTTTCAAATATGTCATTTCATGACATGTATGTCATGTCATATATGTCATGACATATATTACATATGTATGTTATATATACATATGTAATATATGTCATGAAATTGTTTGGTTTTTTTTTTTCAAATAAACAAAAATATAAACCTCTGGCTTTGCAGTACCATTAAAAATGTACCTCTTGTCAAGGTTTGCTAAAAACCATTGAATGCCCTGATTAGCGAGGATTGAAGACCCAAATGCAGTGGAGTGACACAACAAGAATTTTAATCACAAAATAACAGAAATATTTAAAGAACTCAGGGAAACACCAGGCAGACAGCAAAAGGTACACACCACATTAAATCATTGTTGTTTTTGTACAAAATCACCAATAATTACTCACATGTTAATATTTACTAAATATATTCAAATCTTTAGTACATGTTTTACTATTTACAAAACAGCAAAATATTTAGTAAATAGTGAATATTTAGTAAATATTCACTATTTACATAGTAAATATTTAGACTGTTACTATTTACTATTCGATTTACCGAATAGTAAATAGTTACTATTTACTAAATAGTAATGATTTAGTTAAAATGTGAACTAAATTATTTTTGTAATTAATGTTATTTTTTTGACTGGAGTTGATTGGAGAACTTTTAATCAGTAATCCATGAATTCATGATTTTCTGGCGTGTAAGCCACAGAGCACAGATCCAAAATTATCTTAGCAACCGTTCAAAGTGGGCAAGACGAGAAAACATTCGATTTAGTTACAACACATATTTAGCCACATATGAAGATCAACAAATGTTGATCTTCATATGTGGCATCTTCTGATTGCTAAATCTCCATGACAACCATTATCTTTGTGCCAACTGTTTCTAGGGGGCCTTCAAGGAAAATACATAAGAAAAACATATCTGCCATATTTGCTAAACCAATAGTAAATATCAACTCATATCAGCTGCCTTGGTTGGATGAGATAAAACTTGAACTTTTCTTTAAAAAAACGTTTCAGGTGGATCGGGCATAAAACAAAGGATGTGGAAAAGCTCCACTGTTTTCTTGCTGCAGGATCTGTGGAGCTCCTGGGATGTTCTTCTGCAAGGCAAGATGATTTCTTTAAAATGTGTCATTTTAAAGAAGTTCCAGATCTAAATACTAAATAAAAGAGTTGGAAAGACCCAGAACTTGAGAGAATCTATTGAGATTCTGCAAAGAACGGTCAAAGAATTCAACCATCTGAAATGTTGTAAGACAATAAAACACTGTCTTATTGGCAAATGTAGGTTGTGAAAAGTTTTTGACAATTTTAATAAAAACTACTCTTAAGTAATGTAGGGTTTTTCCTACGGAGAACCTACACATTAACCTACTCAAACACATATTTCAAACCCATATTATATGAGCAGGAATTCCTTTTTTTATTTGTACAAATAGATATAAAGTAAAGCAGTCTGGAGTGACATGTTTAATTCTGATAAATAAAGAAATTTTGCAACAATAACGTTTGCAGAAAGGTGAATCCAGGATTTTAGTTCTATTTCTTTTACCAAAGTTGAAGATTTGAAAGGGAGCATCAATTTCTTTCATGACCTTAGCCTTCATTCATTGCTTGTTTCAGATCGGAGGGAAGAGCTCCAACAGTGACCAGCTTGATAATATCTCAGGAATGTCAGTGAGTAGCTCTCACTTCTACAGAAGCTCAGCATGACATCACCATCAAGTAAAATCTGTTCCTTTTTTGTGTTCCTGTTATGGGTTTGCCTTGAGAGGATTTAACACAGCTTAAATAGTTTGACCCAATAATCAGGATGCCTCCGGGCTGCCTGCCTTTAGAGGATCTTCATGTAGTGGGGGGAGATCCTGAGGTAAACCCAGGACTCCCTTGAAAAATCATCCATAGCACTTAAACTATATAAACCTTTTGTCCCATTCCAATCAAAAACTTTCATGTATTTTACGTGAGATTTTAGGTGACAGAATGACTGTCTGCAGAGGCTGTAAATAATAACTTAAACATAATAAAAGCTGAACAGAGTAAATCTCTATTCACACCTGGAGCATTTCACTGATGGTGGATGTTTAGATTCCCCTTCTGGGTCAGATGAGCCACTGCACAGAAATGGAAAATAATAGCTGGATGTACTGTAATTCACCTTTATACATGAAATAAACCAGTTTTTAAGAAGGAAAGCTAGTAAAATATAAAAACAATTAGTAATATACAAAAAAAAATCATATGCTGAATTATAATTTCAAACATTACGCGCATGTGGCACTAGTTATATGTTGTATGCTCGTGATGCATTTTAGTGCAGGATTAAACATTCTGGTTACAACTTGAAAGTAGCAGAGAAATCAACTAGTAAAACAGAGGTTAGATACACAGTACAGTAAAAATGACGTTTGGTTCTAAACCCCAAACCTTAGATAAAATGAATGTGTATTTAACATCGCTACTTTTTAACTCTAATGGACTCCGTCTGAGTAAAGAAACACATGAAACGAACTGGAATTTAAAGCACTTAAAAATAACAAAAGTTGTGAAAAACCTTAATGTGCAGAGAAGTTATATTTAGTATATAGATTAACAATTTATTAAAATGCCCAACAACAAAAAATGTAATAATCTGAGAGTGAATACATTGTTTTTGCACTGAAGCCTCAGCAGATGGTCAGGATGAGTGCGAGCACAGGCAGGAAACCGCGAGTGGATCTTGGCAGATATTTCCTAGAAAAATAGTTTGAGGAGCCCCAGGTGCAGAGGGGCTGAGCACAGAAGCAAAACAGGTTCTGGGAATTTGAGGAACACACGAGGTCCAGTTTACATGCAGATCAATCCAGATTCTTTGGGAAGATAATGTGTGTATATTTACAAAACGATGGGTAAGTCTGATGAAGTAATAAGAGGGTGAATAGTTTTGTGATCTAAAGTAAACAACCACATCCCGATGTGTGTGAGCACATGGGAGCGTAAAGTTTTTACTGACACCTAGCGGTTTGAAATAAGCATTACGCCTTCACAAAAAACGCTACAAAATGAAAACCTATGATTTATATATTATAAGTTTATCTTTTTTTATTTTAAAAGTTTTTCATTGTAGCCCATTGGTTTTAAGTCTATTATAGAATAGGTCGAGAAACAAACTACAACCCAAAACTACCAGACGTCCCGTACTGTTTATATCCAACAACGTCACAAAACATTTTGTTCTGAACTTAGACAGGATTGCACTTGGGTTTATGTAGATTTTCAGGAATTGCATCAATCCTTTTATAATTGCTTGGCTATTCTACCTTGACAGATTAAAAGTACTGGGTGAAAGATAAAAAACTTCAGTCAGGAAGAGCAGCACTTCTTACTTGTTACATGACTGCAAGCCAGATATTTATGAGACAGAGAAAATAACTCTCTAGGGTGTGGTAGCTTTGAAAAAAATGTGTAAGCGCTACAAAGACTTAATCCTGCATAGTGAGGGCAAGTCTCCCCCCGCCCCCAAAATAAACTCTCTTTGGAAATAGAAACTATTTATTTGACCTGTTGGGATACTTTACCATTTTATAATAATCACAGACTTTGTGATTACTAAACTTTTTTGTGGTTTATATAATCTACAATTATCTGAAGTGAACAAAATAAAATAGTTTATTTGAAAAATGCATAATTCATATTTCTTTTTGAATGAATTATCAAAAAGGTTTTGGAGTTTCATGTTTTATGTTTATCTGGTAAAATATTACATACAGACAGGAGGATGGACAGACAGCAACTTTGGGACAAAAAATGTTTTTTTTCTTTTGAAAGACATCTAGATATATTTTTAAGGGTTAACATTGATTTTATTGAAAGCCTGCAAACCTTATATAACTGGGGTGGAAAATCATTATTGAATATGCAGCTGCCTACTCACCCATTGTGCAGAACTGCAGGTTTGTTGACGTTACAGTGTGTGAAGGTTTTGCATAAACCAGCCAGAGAGACGTTGGAGAAAATTCAAAATATAGTCTTAATTTATTAACAAAGAAAATCCAAAAATGATAAATTAGGCCCAAACTGAGGTCAACATAACAAAGTACAACTCAAGGGGTAAGAGAACAAACTCAAGCACAAACTGACCTAACAAACAAGACATGAGGGGAACTTAAATAGTGGCTGATCAGACCATTAACACACACTAGGGGGTAATTAAACACACAAAAACCTAACAAATACTGGTCAGAATATTACTAAATCTATCAATAAAATAAATATCAGAATTTAACTAACTTTCCAAAAGAAGAAACATTAAATAAATGGTAAAATTAAACTAAAGAACAAATTTCCCCCTCCCTTGGTGAACAAATGGAATGGCCCGCTGAGGAAGTTTGACACCCATATATGGACACCGATCAGCTGGAGCTCATCTGTATGATTTTCAGCAACAGGTCCAGAGGAAACTGGTAACTCAAAAGAAAGAAATTAATTTGTTATATTTAACAAAATATACAAAGAACTGACACATAAAGTTAACTAAAGAGTCAGACTATTGAAAACAAATTTAAAGATAAAAATCTAAACTACTCACTAATCAATATATAAAGTAATATTAAGGGAAAACAGGAAACCAATAGTGTCTGTGTGTGACAGTCGGGACAGCTGTCACACAGTGAACTAGTTCAATCCTTCGATGCTATATTCAAATTGTACTGAAGATGCCTCAAATGAATCTCATATTAAGAAAACAATATTTGAGTCTAATATCTTCAACCCCAAGCTTGTGTGAGATTCTTGGGTTATACTCACAAGTAAATAATTTTACTGCACCACACTCTCCACAATAAATTTTAAAAGAACAATGAATAACAGGATCTAATCATTTAATTAAATTTAAATAGCAGTTATTTGTTATTCCTTTTCTTTTTTATCAGAGCTGCTTGTAGCTCGGCATCTTCAGTTTCAGACTAGTGGTAGCAGCAGAGAAGCGTAGTCCTTTAAATTTGCTTTATATTGTCATGAGCTAAGTAGTTATATTTGTGTCTCTTGTGTGTGGTAAAAGTGTGTAGCATATTTTTACAGCCATTTGTTTATAGATTAAATTAGTTCTTGATGGACAGATAATTAAATAACTTAAATAATATTATGAAATAATAGTTTTAAAGACGAAACCAAAACATTTAGTTTTGGATTTCGAAAATTAAATGTGATATAATGTAGAATTATATCAAATATAATAGATTTAATAAATTATTTATCTTCTTATTTCTAGTTTTAATAACTTAATGACATTTTTTCACAATTATTTCATAAGTTGCGTCTTTATTGTAATTCTGCTTCCCTCTTCACTCTCCCGGTGGAACTTCCTGGATTTACAAAATTATGTGTCAATGTATTTTTTTTTTCTTTCTCCAGAACAACGGATGCATAGAGAAACCAGCTGATGTTATTTGTACTTGGAGGTTTTTCTTACATATCACATATTTATGTTTCTGCTTTTCCAAATTTGCCTTTGTTTTACTTTCCAACAGTTGATAAGGCGCGTGTGGGGGGAATTCAGTTCACCTGTTTACGTCACAGCCCCGGATGAGCTCACCTGTTTCGGGGTGTGGCCAGAGGCGAGCTCAGTATCAGCCACAGGCGCAAGAGGACGGGAGCTAAAAATCTTTAGAGGGGAACGATGATTAGCTGGTCTTAGGTCGAGGTGGAAACAAAGTCTTAGCTTTGCTTGTTTTTCAGAAAGTTTTTAACATTTGTGGCCTGGTCGAAGTTTGAGTGAGCATTTTTTAGTCGGTGGTTGTTTTTCTGGTGTGTGGGTGTGTGTGTCTATTTTATCATCATGTGGAGAATACTTGCCGCAGTCCTCCTACTGTCTCTTCTGAAAGGTCAGTGACACCCTTTTGCTTTCTATCTTCGTAGTTTATTAAACCTATTTGTATATAAATTGGTTGTTATTAGTTTATTTCGAGTTTAAACCTTCTGAAGTCAAGGTATCGGTCACGTGACGATGTTCAATAGATAAAAATGAAACTATTCTTTTGAACAGCCTATGTTTGGTATCCAGTCGACATTTGCACATTTTATTTGTATCTAAATACATTTGTTTGTTGTTACTGTTAACATCATTTTCTATCCGGCCACTCTGTTGCTTCATTAGCTTCAGGTCCAAAAGAATAGGGGGAGGAAAAAAAATGCTTTTATAAACAATGTTTACAGGTCACTGCTTCCCGGCCCAGTTTACTTTTAACCATTTAATTTTAAGCCAAAAGAGTTTTAATTCGACTTTTTTTTTTTTTTGAAAGATGTGTATGCAGTTTCACTGAGAGTCATTTCCGGTGTTTGTGTCTGTACTACCCGTCTTTCTGGTTTTGCCAGTCTGAAATGACCTCCTTGTTTGGAAGAGAGGCCCCGCACACATTGCTCGACGCCAGCCGCTTCCAAAGGAAGGACAGCCCAGTCCTCTAAATCAGCTTCACCTTTTACGTTGGTTTTGATCTGAAACTGATTTAATCTGTTCCTCCACAGAGTCAGCTTGTATTCAAGTGACAGTTTCTGAGACACAGCGCTCCACAGCTCTGTTCGCCTCAGTGATCATCAACTGCGATTACTCCACGTCTGCAAACCCCAATGAAGTTCTTGTCACCTGGCGGTTCAAGTCCTTCTGCAAGGATCCTGTCCTGGAGTACTACTCCACAGGTAAAGTAGATCTATTTCATGTCAGAGAAAACGGGTGGTGTGTTTGGTGGCGGTGTTGACATTTCCTCCCAACCTACTTCCAGTTCATGCCTGCAATCAAACCAGTTTCGTTCCCATGTACTTTAGCAATGTGAACCAGTTATTTCTTTCAAATTTAAAAAAAAAAAAATCAGAGCTAAATAAATCAACTTTCACACTTATGCTTCTTTTTGTGAATATTTTTATATTGCATGCTATTTTCTTGGAGTGAGCTTCAAACCCTTGTTCTGGCCAGTTTGTTCATATAAGATATGAGCGACCACAACTCCTGATGAAACTAAAATATCTCCCAGTGACATCCTGCTAAAACTTGAGTCACATGTCCACATTTTCTGACAGTAAGCCATGAGCAGATTATGATAAATGACTATAATTGGTTACCCTGCAGTGGATAAAGATTGTAACAATATGGAAACAGGTCATCTTGTGGTTGACTCCTTCTTTTTGTAGCTGAAAGAGTTGAGCACAAAACTGGTAAAGGGGGTGAACTGATGAGCACCCAGTTGTTTTCTTCTGATGAAACAGACAAGGTTGGCAAAGTGTTATTTGTTAAGACATGAATTGATGCCTCATCAAAATGCTAAGTTAAAATTTGTGTTGGACCTAAACAACAATTGCGGTTAAAATATTTGTGTACAAAATATGTAGCATTTTCAAAGACAGTGGTGCATCCATTCACCAGGTGTCGGTAGCTAACGTATCTTAATTTGGATGCCAAAATCTGTACCTAAAACAAGTTAATGTTGGACATGCTGCAAATTTTACAATTGATCTTTCATAGAACTAGATTTAGGGCAAGGAGAAAATTACAAGTCAAGAAATTATGCTACAGAGCATGAATTCAGAGTGTCAAGTTGAATATAACACTCCTGTTCAGTCTTGAAAAGAGCGAGTCGTCTTTTTATGTTTCTCACATCCTAATCAATACGTAGAGTTTAAATTATTGGAAACAATCGGTACTTGAGACTCAGCTCTTTGTTTTTGAATAAATCTTATCTTCTGTTCTACAGGTATACTGAAAGTCAATCACAAAATCACTATATTTGTAGTTTTGTATCAAAAATGCTTCAAACATTTGAAACTTGAGTCTGAAAACTTCAGGAACCCTTGGAGCACACAGAATTGAATAAGTGAAAAAGTTATGACTTAAGCCATGCCTCTGTTTTTGTTTTTAACAGGGTACCAGTCTGCTCTGCAGCTGGGACAGGACCCGGCTAACGATTGCCAAGACAGTCAGCGGACAGTTCGAGTCGTAATCCAGAAGAGAGGAAGCAATGAGCCGATTCTGGGATCTGAATATCGGAATCGGAAGATCTCGATACGAAATAGTGAGTCCATACAAGTTTCTATAAGATGTTTGATTTCAGTTAGGAGATTGCTTTATCATCCCACCCTTTTATTATTTTGCCCAGTCTTAAAATATTTTCACTTAACTCAAACTATTGCAAGGTAATGGGTATCAATAAAGTCTATTTTCTTCATTGAAATTTAATGCCATTCTTCATCCCATACTCATCAATACAACTAATGTGAGAAAAAAAAAATGTTTCAAACGGGCGGTTTTATCCAGACAACTGAACTTTAACGTTGATGTACATTTGTGTGTTTTTGCACAGAGGCAGACTTGGTGATAAATGAGGTGATGTGGTGGGACAACGGCGTTTACTTCTGTGCTGTTGACGCTCCTGGAGACACCACCGGAGACTCGGACAAAGAAGTCAAGCTCATCGTCTACCGTAAGAAAACGGAGAACGTCAACTTCTCAGCCGGGATGGTTCCTTCTGTAGCACAGTTCACCCAGACGCCACTGTTTCTTCTTCTCTCTCCTAGATTGGCTAACAGTGCTGTTCATCGTCATCGGGGCCCTCCTCCTGCTCTTGCTCATCTGTATTTGCTGCTGCCAGTGCTGCCCGCAGATTTGCTGCTGCTATGTCCGCTGTCCCTGCTGTCCGCAGAAATGCTGCTGTCCTGAAAGAGGTAAATGTTGCATGATGTAGCCATCAAATGATTTAGTAAAGTCATATCCCAAACAGCATAGCTATTGCTACTTGGAATATGCTGTTTGCCTCATTTTATTTTTAAAGTTCTGACTATTTTGAACATTACCCCTTTGTTACCTTTCAGCCGTTATGCAGCATCGCATGATGAAGGAGGCTCAGAGGGCCATGGCTCCGTGGATGAATGGACAGCAAATTTATGCACCACTGAGCCATGTGTCCTCACAGATGAACCCAGCCCTCTATCCAGGTACACAAACAACTTATCTGCTTCTTCTTCTCACTTATTCTAGTATTTGTTTTTTCCTACTTCTATAGCAAATGGGTGACTTATTGTTATCCGTACAATTTATAAACACAATTTTAAACAACTGCTGTGTTTTTAGTGTTTGTTGGGGTTCTGATCAGCATCTGTGTTCTGTGAACAAGCGGTAGACATTTATCGTATCGTCATTGTAATTTTTTTTTCTCCTTAAAAGAATGTTGATTTGTCATTGCAATGATACATTTTATCACAATTTATCATTGCAATCATTGATAAAAAGCAATCAGTGAGGTTTGGTGGTGGGGTAGTAACTTAATTTGGCTAAAGACTAAACTGTGAAAATTAAAACTGTGAGTTCACTTTAGCCCATTTGGCCTTTGAGGCATTATTATTGATCCACTAAGTTTCATTCAAAAAGGGAAAAGTTTGACGCTAAAAAATATCAGCTTTCTAATGGATGTGTACTCTCCTTTAACTGTTCTGTGAACTTGTGTTTTGTTTTGTTTTTTCCTCTCTAGGATCTGTCTCTGGGAAGAGCATCCCTCTAAAGCCAATGCCCCTGCCCACCCCTCAGCCCATCGCTTACAGCATGCCCCCTCCCAGTGTCCAAGGCACCCATGTTTCTGCCAACACCAATCACATGCTTGACTACCTGGAAAACCAGGTGCGAGGAATAGATGTCACAAGTCCTCTTCTACAGGTATATTCCCCATATTGATGCTTCACCTCGAATATTTAAATTACAACTTTATGTGTTGCTGTTTCTGTGGACTTTGATTCATTTTCTTTGCTTCTTTTTGCTTTTTATTTAGAAGCTAATATAAATTATTACAAATTAAATAACACACTTTGATTACATTATCACAATAATTTTAGCATTTAGCTTTTTTACAGCTGATAAAATATTATTTAGGTATTGACTTGGCCTGAAATTCACTGCATGAAATGAGACTAGATCACTGTCCATAATTTTAACACAGATTCATTGCTATTGCTACTGACATGCATGCATCAACGTAGTGCTTCCTTTAAAAACATAAGTTCGGGTGCATTAATTGCTCCTTCGACTATTCCTATTGTGCTCTAAAGAAATCACCACCCACTGTTTCCATTCCTTTGCACATGTGCCTCAGTTTTCAATTGTTGCTCATTTAGGACCTATTGATGTCAACGTACAGTTAGTAGAATTAAAAGTTTGGTAGTTTGTAACTATAGATATTAAAAGTCCAGGTTTAACATCCATGGCCTCAGACTTCCCTAGACGTTTTGGTTTGGGTACCTCTATGATCCTGAGAGCCATGTTGTCCAGGTCCCTTTTTTTGTTGTTGTTGTTTCCCACGTAAAAAGTAGGAGTTGGCTTTATTTTATACTGTAGGAATTATCCCAGCAATGATTATCTGTAAGCTTTGCTACTGATGTAGAATGTAATTTTTATTTCCACCCCACTTTCTTGGATTAAAGATCTTGTTCACAGTTCACATTATTTAATGTCCTTGTGCATAACTGAATATATTTGTACGGTGAAATAAACTGATATTTTTCTTTTTCTGCCAGTCCGTGCCACCCTCCCACATGCAGCACATGCCTCCTCCTCCCAGGCACATGCCTATGAATGTCCCATTTTCCCCGGGGGCTCCCAGTATGATCTCCGCTCTCGATGACGGTCCAATGAACCGCCGCGTCATTACAGTTCCGCCGATCAGGGAGAAGCAGTCAGGAAGACCCCCGGCACCCAATACCCGCCCTCCCAGCTCCAGCGAGAGCAACCGCAGTGGCTATAGCCGCTACGATGAGCGTGGGGCAACAGGCGGACGGCGTTACCCCTCTCCAGCCAGATCTAGAGGAATTCCCCGGAGCTACAGCGAGGAATCCCTGGACGGAAGAGGTCACAATAGATCGAAGCCAGGCATGGATCGGCCTTGCTCTCGTTCCAGGGATGATTTGTTTGATAGCAGGTCCAGAGGGGACTACTCTCCTCCAGCAGCAAGACGCTCCAGGGGATCATGGGGCTCTGATGATGACTCCAGCAGCAGGAGAGGAGCAGCAGGGGGTAGAAGAAGAGGAGGAGGAGGAGGCTGGGCTGACAAACCTCCCAAGTACACAGAATATGAGCCAGGACAGAAACCAGGACCGCGGAGGAATGAGTACTCTGTAAGGCACTCATTGTTTAAGTAAACACAGAAATTATCAAAATAGACTTGATGAAATGTTTGGCTTGCCCTCACACTTCTGAAGTGGATCTAAAGTGGTTTTCTCCTTCACAGGACAAAAGTTCCCGGAGCGCCACCAGTATTGTCATCTAAGCTGTCCAGCAGGGAAACCATTTCTGACCTCTCAGCAAACGTGCACAACTCATTTGCCTTTTCTGGCTATGGGTAAACACTTAAAAAGAACGACGCAACAGTTTTTTATTTTTCATTTAACTTTTTTGCCTAATTAGATGGAAAGAAGAAGGAAATCTATTTGAAAGACTCAACGCAGCCTGTAAAGTGTGAAATACTGCGAGCTTCTAATGGTTTCCTTTGTTTAATATTCTGAGTAACACTCCCCTCTGCTGGCTTGCTTGTGTGCTTAAAGTACTCTGAGGTAGCGGATTACCGTCGGTGTAATGTCAAGTAAACCTCAAGTTGGATGTTTTCCTGGTAATATTATGATATTAAATGCTTTTGCAATTGCAATCAGGGCCAAAACTAACTACAGCTGTTACATTAGACCTATTTGAACCCTTCATAATATGAAAAGACCCTTGTCCACCTTATGCTTAAATTTATAAGTGTATTTTTACATCTGCTGGACATCTTAAAGTGAGTGCAATGAATATAATTTTTAACATTTTGAAGGAAGCTGTGCCACAAAAAGCAGTCGGGGTTATTTTTGAACATGTTTGTAAATCTTTGTGGAGGCGATAAATTACATATTTGCACTTAGTGCTCACTTGAAAAAAAAAAATTTAAGCTTTGTGTGTAAATAAGTGATGATTTTGAGTGATGTAGGAGACACTCCAAACTTTTTTTTTTTCTTTTTTATAGTTGCACGTTATGAACATATGGTTGCCTTTGATTTCTCTGTTTCTTAAAATCATGTACAGTTGGTGTGAATTTATTAATAAACTCTATACCTTTTAGGTATCATTGTTCTCTGTCTTGAAACTTAACAGTTGAAGAAAAATATTCTGTCCCTGTCAAAGTGCTGATATTGTTCTTGATTGAAGGTAAGGGATGTATTCTATAGATGTTTTGAATCATTTGACAGATATTAGATGTATCACATCACCCTCCCTAGAATAATATAAAATTGTTCCCACATATATCATCTAGAAAAAGGTACAAAATCTTAACTAGCATTGTGACAAAAAATTGTCTTGTTTTGACTTGAATCTATAAAATTACTTCACCCTGTTTGTGACTGAAATCACCACAACATTGTTTAAAACTGGCATGAATAAATATTCAGCTTCACGAAATCAGCTGTAAATTCAGTTTGGAATAAAGACTCCCTTAACAAAATATTCACTATATTTCCCTGCAAAAGATCCTCCTGCATATACAATCAAATGGCACATTTGGTTCTAGTTTTTATTCCTTTTTTTCCATCAGCTAGTAAATTTCAACTTCACCCACTAAGATATATCAGAAAAGGGGAATATAAAGCGACACAAATGATAAAATTGAAACATTTAAAGAAAGTTGTAACAATAAATGTTTTCTAACTTATTCTTACAATGCCACAGCAGTCGCACAAAGAGGTAAATGTATTATGGATACGTTTAAGAATGCCTGAAAAGCAAATTAAATCCCATATTTTTTACATTTATTTATTTTTTTCTACTAGAAGGACTCTACATTTGTACAATTCCATCTTCCCTTTAACTGTTTTCATGGATATGATGCCGTGTGCACTAAGGAGTAGCTGACTTTCAGTGTGTCTCAGTTCACGGATGGATGATTGTCTGTCTTATTTATTTTTCTGCCGCTATTTATCGTTTTCCATCTCTGTGGCTTCATGGATGAGAGGAAAAACAACCTTGATTTCAAGTGTTCCTGAACTCTGTAAACCAGAACAATATTGTGTTGATGATACAAGGAATAAACCTGATGTGCCGCTTTGCGCTTTCCTTTGATCTCCAGCTCATAACTCATATCTGTCAAACTGTGCCTGAACTGCGACTGTGCAGATGTAGCTTTCTGGAGTTGGGATGCGTCAGCTGTGACTGAGCCTGTTCATTTTGCCCACTCATTTATGTGAACAGCTTTAAGCCTCTTCTTTTTTTTTCGGTCCTTCCGTTATGTTATTGTGCCATTACAACTAGTGTGATCCATAAAGTACATAAATACTGCTCTTTGAAAAAGCCTCTCTGAGCCTCCAAGTATTTTCCCTCACGTTTGCATGTGTGAACGTTTGACTGATGCATGTACAAAGGAAAGCCAGTTCAGCTTGCGTTTCCTCAAATACCAGTCTTAGTAAAAAAAAAAAAAAATAATAATAATAATAATCTAACAACATTTATGTTGGATTTTACAGTTAGGGGGTCAGGGCATGCATTAGAGTATATGTGTTAAGCTCAAGGCCCGGGGCCCAAATTGGCCTGTAATTTTATTTATTTTTTTTTTATGTGGCCCTCATAAAATAGGAAATAGGTCTTTAAAGGAAACAGCCTCACACAGAAATGCTATTTTATCAGCCAAATCAAAGCAGTTTTTGTCTGTGTAGTGCCAAATATATCAAAAGATGCTCAGTACGATTTAATTTTAACAAATACCAACATAATGCATTTGTTAATGTTTTAACAGTTTATTAATGTGGTAGTTTTATCAATAACATTCTGCAACGGCCCTTTGAGAATATTTGTGACCTCGATTTGGCCCAAAATGAACATGAGTTTGACACACCTGCATTACAGAAAGTGTTATGTCTGGTGTGTGCCATCAATAGCAGTACCTACACTGCCTGAAATGTGGAATACAAACACTAAAGGAGCATGCTTACATAATGTTGCACAGCTCAGTGCTTCTAATTTAAAGAATACTGCCAAAGATGCAAATCGGAACTGGTAAGCTCCTATTCCTTAATGAGATCTGCAACATTAGGAACTGGCTTTGGCCCTCATTAGGGATATAGGTCTTTAACAGACAACATAAACAAGTACCACATACAGTAAGTGTATTGTGTTTTATACTATAGGTTATTTTTTGAAATAATAACCTATAGTATTAAAAAAAAAACTTATAAAAAATATAAGGTCATGGGCGTGCCGTGGTGACGTAGGGGACAGCGCGACCCATGTTTGGCGGCTTTGAGTCCTCGACGCGGCCGTCGCGGGTTCGACTCCCGGACCCGACGATATTTGCCGCATGTCTTCCCCCTTTCCTGTCAGCCTACTTTCATATCAGGGACACTAGAGCCCAAAAAAAAATCTGTTTTTTTTTTTTATAACAAACATATGGTGAGCTACCTTTGTGAACTGACATATTCTCAATAAACATCAAAGCTGGTTTTAGTTGCAAATCAAGGAGCAAAACTAAGTGAACATCTCTAGCGGAAAGAATTCACTTTTCCAGGTGAGCTGAGCCAAGTGATTCGGATCCCGGAAAAGAACCGGCCGAGGCTCTCGCCCCAGTCACCACGCAGCGGGTAGCTCTTCGGAGTCGCGTTTGGATGACGACGGGAGCCGAGGCGGTGCTGCTTTGCCACGTCGGTCTCTGTGCAGCGCACTCACACTGTTGCTCCTCCAGCCCAGCACTAACTTTCAGAGCCGTTTTATGTTTCCAGAGGAGGGGAGAGCGACCCCCCAGCGTCGCCGTTGCCGTTGTAAGTCGTCGCCACGCCCGCATAGTGTTGGATGTTGAAGCTGGGAGGTGGAGAAATGCCCGTTGCTGCCTGGACTCGTCACACAACTGACTGATGCATCCTCGCTCGGCTCAGCTCAGCCCTCCGCATGTTGTCGATGTTGTGTGAGTAGACCTAGCTTTTAAAACGCTGCTCATTTACTCCAACAGGCTGAACAGCGGGCTGGCAGCTTCACGCGTGTGCCTTTGTACAAAGCAAGCTTTATAAAGTGTCCTCGCAAGTTTTCCGTGGGGTGAACACATTGACAACGCTGCCTTGTGGCATGATTCGCGCAAGCAGCTTTTAGTGCATGTCTTAGCAAGTCGGTGGCCATAAAACGCCTCACAGCAAAATGTTCCTTCGAGGAAAGAAAACAGCAGAGTCCAACAAGTGCATCGGTTCAGGACGTCATCGTCTCCAAAAGCCACTTGAAAGCCCAAAAGAGAGACGCGCGGTTGCACACAAAGACCGAGTCATTGTAGTTAATGTCTGTAGTCAACAGTTCCTGTTTTCACTTTTGACTTACAGCTGTAGTTCGGGTCCCTTGTGGTGTGTTTGCGTGCATGCTAACGTCTGTTTCCTGTTTGTAGATGCAGCTCAAACAGCCTAAAGCTGCTGCTACGCGTCATCCCCATTATCAGCATCTCCACAATGTTTCATAAAGTACATCAGCATAGAGGAGATGGTGGTTCACTCAGAGGCTGGATGCTGTCAGCCTCTGCTTTGTGTGACAACGGCAAGGAAAACCGGGTTGATTAGTTAACATAATAACATTTAAAATACATGATGAGAAGAAGACAAAAATATGCAGAAAACTCACAATGAAGCCCCTTTTATGTGACGATTAAATCGGGTCTTACAGATTATGTTTTGGTTGGGCTTGTATTCACAGCTTGTTTTAACATAGGGATTCAAATGTCTTGTTTTAAGCACTTGGTTTTTGTCGACCAGAAAACAACGGATCTCCAACTTTTATTTTTAAAGTACTGCCTCAATAAATATCACTGCTACTACAGTTTAAGTGTAATTATACAAAAACAGTGGAACTGGTTGAAGGAACTAGTGTGTTGCTGTTGTTTTTTTTTAAAGTTGACATCTCAAAACTTGAAACGTTGACAGAAAGTTTCTAGGTGACAAAATCCCAAGTGCGAAAGTCAGAGGTCCAACATCAAAATCCGGTATGGCCTCCTTGTATGTAGAACTTAGTGATTAGGGCTCCACTGTATTAGAAAAATGTGCGACGATATTGATTATTGTTGACAATTTCACCTCGATATGGATGAAGAAGTAATTAAAAAGTGTTTGGCTTTCAGCTCATAGCAAACAGACCGGAGACTCGTCTATTCAAGCTGCTGGGAAAAATAATTAAAAATATTTCTGTCCTTTTCTTATTATTGAAAAAAGTGGGAAGTTCTGGCTGACACCTATATTTTCTTAATGACTTGACCACCGCCGCCTCTCTGCCTTCTAAAATGCTTTGCGCTGCATTGAGCGCATATTACAGGCATCACATATTACAGGCATCACATATTACAGGCATCATGGTGCATGAGTGCATGGTGCTTAAATGATTAGCTATCATTTATTGCAGCACAAGCAGACCTTAACTGTGCACATCGTGTGATTAAATGAGCAAGAAAAGATTTATTTGTCTTGGTCACACTCTGAATATTATACAGCCTCCTCAGTGAACATGTTGCCTCAGGGTTTAAAAATACAAAATGCAGAAGAATTCATTGCTGTGTTGCGTTGCTCCGAAGCAGCCGAGGAAAACAATTCGGCAGATCCTACTAGGTTTTGAATTTCACACTGAAGTTGGGACTTCAGAGGGAATTTGGACTCACCTAAGGCAGCCGCCAGTATTTGTCCACCATATACTGAGATTTACCTGGAAATTACCAGCAAAATGTTCTTATTAGTTCTGCTACATGTAATCTAAGATGGATCGATGGAATATACTTTATAAGTAACTCAGACTTGGGCGTCTTAAAGCCTGATGGTTACAGGCAGAAAGGATTTTCTGTGTTGCTCTGTGGCAAAGTGAACGCCACAGTTTAAAATCTGATTTCTACCACATGTGGTTTTCTAGTCAAGACAGTGGCATTCAAACACAAGAAGCACAATTTAATTTAATTAAAACCCTTGTATAACACTTCAATTCATTTCAGTAGATTACTTTTCCCGTTAAAAATAACCTTTGCACCAGGACAACAACATCTGCCACTCATAACTTGACCTAATTAAGAGGTGCTGCCATAATGTTTACGTATTTGTAGATGCGTTGTCAACAGCTTTCTTCTTACGTTTCCGAAGCTTAAATTTGTGATGTTTCACTTGTTGTCAGCCACAGGTTTGATCAGTTGCTTGAGACATTACAAGTCTACTTAGTGGAAATAGTCAAGAGGTAAAGTAAAGGAAGAAACAAGTTATGAATGATTTGTTTTAAATCCTTAGTGAATAGTAAATATTTTAAGATTCAATTTACATGAACTCAGACAAATATGAGTAAAGAGGATTTATTTTAATACACTAAACTTACTTTTGTTTTTTCAACTAGGGTAGCATTTCAGAGATCAGACAGTTTTGTTGTTTTGCTTCTTTTTTTTTTTTTTACACGGACATAATATAAATCTTGTTGCCATTAATAGAGACTGTCAATTATTTTTTTTTATTATGCGAGTTGATTTTGCCTTTGCTGGGGCTTTTAAATTTGGTTTGGAAGAAACACTTTTAATTTAAAATTAATTAAGATAAGCAAAAGTCCCCCATCAATTGGGATGTAGGGATACACAGTTCATTGTTTTAATAAAGTGTCACATTTGGTGCCAACTTTGCAAAGGGGCTGAAAAATATTTAAGGCAGCTTCTGAACTTTGCAGTATTTTAATAACCTGCATACTTTCCAAAAAGTATTAAAGTGCCCACATAATTGTTGTCTATATTCCAGTCAGACATTTTACTGTATGTGTTTTCCTGCTTGCTCTATAAATGCAGCACATTACTGGTTACTAGTTATACCTGCAACTTTCCTACTGTAATAAAGTCTGACCCAAAAGCTTTTTTTTTGTTTGTTTTTTACTACATTGTTTTTTTCTGTGTCAGACACATAGTACTTAGTACTTAGTACATAGTAACACAATGAAGGTAAATTGCTCCTGTATTTGCCAGTAGTTTTTTTTTTTAAAGTTAACTTTACAAACACTTCTAGCCAGTTGTTTTCCAGTTTGAGCTCAGCCAGGCAGGGCTGCTTTTTTTTTTCTGCTGAGAATTGGGGGTCGCTCCGTTTGTGTCATTGAGATATTATTTGACAAAAACCAGGGATGTTGCAATAAGGGAGGCTTTGAATGAGGTTGTGTCGGTAGCGACATGGGAAACAAACAGAGTTTCAATGAAGTTCCATCTGCAGAAAGCTGCTTTGTTTGGTCTGTAAGATCTACGCCGCTCCGTTGCCAAGCTGAGTTGAAACTCGGACAGATCTGACATAAATCTCTATGTCTTTATGCTGGTTACAACCTGGATGTTGTAGTAAAAATCTTTTGTTTCCATCCCAATCCAAAGCCAAAAAAACCCAAAAAAACACAATCCACTTTCACAAAATACTCTTAAGTATTTTTTCCTGAACTCTTGCCATGGCGTGGCAGATTTACTATGTTTATTTTTTGCTTAGGAACGTGAAAATAGTTACAGGCAGTCCCCAAAGTTAAGTAAGAAAGTTCTGTAGAAAATCTTGTCAGATTTAATCATGGTGGCGTTTTCACCACCATTAAGGGGACATTTAGTTTTTACAGTGATGACACATAAATGCATTAACAACTGGGAACCCGCCCACTGGCAAACAGGAGCATCTGTGCAGCTTATTTTTTTCTCACTTAATTAACTTCTCGAACGTGTACTTATTACATATGGGTTGTAAAGTTAATGTCTCACATCCTTACGCTAATTACTGTTTACCTTTCAGGTTTGCTGGTTTTCAGTTGCTTTTTTATGATCTGTTTCGTTCCCCCTACCCGTTTTTTTTTTTTTTTAATTGAACCTTTTGTTTTCCTCGTTACACCCTGCAGTGACCTTGAAGTACATGGTGGGTTTTTGAGAGGAACGGTAACTGGCGACCATGCCAGGAGGCCGCAGGGGTCCCAGCAGACAGCAGCTAAGTCGCTCCTCTCTGCCGTCCCTGCAGACTCTGGTCGGAGGCAGCGTCAGCAATGGCACGGGCCTCAGGAACAGGTAATGCACAGATGCAGCTTTGAGGACACTTGGAGCTGCTGCAACAGGACTTTGTTTAGAACATGGAGCTCAACATAGTCAATAAGTGGAGAAAAGGGCATAAAACACAAACTGTGTCAAGGTGGTGTTTGCTGTGTTGATACAAGGACTTTTTTTTGCAGGAAAATGAATTAAAGAGCTTTAACAATATTTTATTGATTATTAAAGAAAAAATAAACAAGCTGTCTTTGGTTTGACTAAATTCTGATTAAAAATTCTTACAACTGTAAAGGTAAAAAAATATAAAAAACTACAACTTTCCTCCTGGTGAATGTAGTTATAAAGTAGATTAGTGGCAAAAATCTGAAATGTTGTTTCCAAGGCAAACATTTGTTGCTATGTGACGTAATTTTCCAAACTATCCAGCTGCTTCCATGTCTAGCTCTAACAGTGAATCAGATTTTGATAAAGAACTATATATAAAAAACTGTCATACAACACGTTTTGGCCCTGTTTACAAAAAAATCATTGAAATTTGATATTTAATCAACAGCTTGGCATCGTTTTCTTTTAACTGCGAATCAGATAAGAGGATGGGTTTTGAATAATCCCTCTGGCCCTGCATGATGAGCTTCTTCTCGTCACTGTGGCAACTTCCACATTTGAACCTTTGCATGTGTTGTCAGTGTTTCAGCAACCACAGATGTGTCAGGACGGTCGCCACATCGTCGTGTCTCTATCAGGACTTCTTAATGGAAGCTCCTTCTGTCTTTCCCCGTTTTAAACGCTCTGCTTGTCAAACCTTTGCACAGTTACCAGCTTTGGTCGGCCACCAAAAATAGGTCCACCGTTATGCAAATGGAGAAATTTCAAAAGCGAAATAACATTCTGTTATTCCAGAGTTTAGTCTTACCCTGTGTAACTTTCATATAATTTGTACGTTTTACAGATTATGTCAGTTTTAACACATGTAGCTTTCAAATGATCAGTTCAGACACGCTTTTCAATATTGTGGTGTCAGTTGAACTTGTTCGACCAGGTAACATTATTCTTGAGAAGTAATTAGTCACAACCTCGTGGTGGTTCCTACCCAGTTTGTAAATAAATAAGGCTGAGCTTTTTCCGTCCGTCCAACTACAAGGACAGATGGAGAAGTTGTCAACTGAACTTGTAGGCCAAGGGTCTTCACATCCAGGCCTCAAGCTCTGGTGCCTTTTAGCTGCACCCCTGGTCCAACACACCTGAATCAAATCGATGAATCACCACCTGTATGCAGTCAAATTTTCCAGAGTCGTGGCGATGACCTCATTATTTGACTCGACTGTGTTGAAGCGGTGGCGCATCTAAAAGTTGCAGAACTTTTAGACGCATCGAGCCAGACCTCGAGGTCCTGGATATGAAGATCGCTTTACACCAGAATGAGGTTAAACTCTGCTGTCTCTAGGATGTTTAGGATCCTCCTGAAATTGCAGATTTGTTTCAAATATTAAATGTATTCATGAGAAGGTGTGCAGTAGGTTTCAAGGTAACAGCAGACCAACTAAACCAGTCAAAATGTCACAAAAGAAGTGAAGTAGCTCACCACATTGAAAATCTGACACCAAATTTAGCATTTCATTTTCCAGTGTTGTGGAGCCTGCTGGTAATAGGATCCCACTGCTATTAAAGCAAGTTCACGGTCAAGATTCTGTTGTCAAGTCTCATAAAAAGAAGTCCAGGCAAAGGCTAGAAATTTGACACAGAAAAATTGTGGATTTTTGTTATGAATAAACTTTAGCACACTGATTAATAAACTTGTTGAACTTGGTCATTTTCACTTTTTGTTATGAAGCTGTGAGGATTATTAAATCACATGCTTATGTTTCTAGTATTTCATTTGTTGTATTTCACTGTTTGTGAGGAAGTTAAATTAACTAAATGTTTTGGGGAGTTTTAGTCTCTACAATTTAGTGAAGGTGTTATTTGACTACAGTAAAATGCACTGTTTACTTGGACTTCTTTCAGAAGCAGTAACTCGGTGGGTCTTTCTGCTCCGCCTATTTCTACTCTCATCACTCCGGAGCCGGTCCGTCACTCGCGGATCCCCGAGCTGCCGTTGGACAGCAGCTTCCTGTTTGAGTTCCTGCTCTTTCTCTACCTGTTGGTTGCTTTATTTGTCCAGTACATCAACATCTACAGGACGGTGTGGTGGTACCCCTACAGTCACCCGGCTGCCTCTACCTCACTTGTGAGATTACATAGACATTAGTTCAGTTAATGTAGAACAATGTTGTTGTTTTTTATGTTTTTCTAATGTAGAAAAACAAACTCTGTTCTCCTTGTAGAACTTTCATCTAATGGACTACCACCTGGCTATCTTCATCACTGTTATGTTAGCCAGGAGGCTTGTTTGGACCATTGTGTCAGAGGTAAATAAACTGCATTCAGACAGCTGGCTGGCGCTCTAATCCAAAAGTTGCAAAATGTGCCTTGATCATTGTAAAGTAGTTGTTAGATCACTTTTATTTTCTTTTTTCAGGTGTCTCAGAGCAGTGGAGGGTCCCTGTTCCGCTACATAGTACTTATTACTGCCCGGCTCAGCCTGCTGACCATGTGCGGCTGGGTGCTCTGCTGGACGCTGGTCAACCTGTGCAGGAACCACTCTGTCCTTAACCTTCTGTTCCTGGGATACCCGTGAGTCCTCAGAGCAGATCACTGTCTAGAGCACTGTGCTTGTCTAATATTTAATTTCAGACATTTACACCTACACTGACTGTTGGGAGGTAAAGTCAGAAAGTCTGCCATCAGACTGTTTATTAAAGGAGGGTATAATATAAAATCCACTTTTTTGAGCCTAATATCTTATAATGTTACTCCCTGACTAAAAACATACAAATGTTGCTTTGATTCTTTCTTACATGTTTGAGGAATCCTTTAATCACTTGTGCCTAAACGCTTGCTCATTCAAAATGGAGCCTATTTTCACAAAGCTCCCCCTCACAGAGCACCCCACTCCCACACACTTCCACTCTCAGCTCCACCAGTGGAATTAGGACTGTCGTGACAACAAAATTTGCTGGATGACAAATTGTCCCAGAAGTTATTGCGATAAATGATAATACTGTTGTTTTGAAGTCAGACAATAGTAATGGCATAATAATCCAGGAACTCATTCTCAAAAATCAATGAATTTAAATTCTAATGAACATTTGACACTGGAACTGTAAGACATTCTAATCATTCAAAATTCGTTATTGCAACAGAAACGACAAAATTAATTAAGCAGTATCAGTAAATAAATTTGTCCTTTAAAAAAAGGTCTAGTTGAGACAAAACCACCACACTGAAGACTTTTGTCATCCAGGTTTTGGTAGAAAGAGTGAGGTGAGAAAATAATAAATCATGTAAATGGAGATTATTCAGCTTGTTTTAACTCATTACGTGATTAATTACACAGGTCTACACTTAATCACCTTCAGTCCAGAATCTAAAATACTTCAGTAAAGCCTGAACTGGATTAGTTTATTTGGAACAAGATTTCTATTCAGTGCTTTTCCCATTACTGTCCTTTAAGCACTTACCTAAGCAAAACAAAACATATTTTCACAGTTGCATCTGATAAATTGCCATTGCTAGTAAAAATGTATCTTCATCAGAAATCTTTACAAGGAAAGATTTACAAAGCTGCTAATTGATCTGCTTATCCACAACAGTTCAATAATGCCAGGGACTCTTTCCGTTTAATGTGCTAATGGAACCAGAAAATGCAATTTGCTCTCCCTTGGTGTCTCTCAACATTTTAAAGATGCATGATGTGTTCACGTTACACATAATGTGAATCTCCTTCTTTCTCTGTTTCCCCCTCTCGCTTCACTCGCTGTCCTCTTCAGATTCGGCGTGTACGTCCCACTCTGCTGCTTCCATCAGGAAGGAGGGAAAAGCCAAGCGCCGGGATCTGACTGCGAATACCCCTCCGAACACCAGCAGGCCGACCTCGCAGAGTCCCAGCTCTTCCGACCTCGCGACTTCCTCTTCCTGTTGCGGGAGAACATCAGAGAACAGTTCTCCAGCCCCCCACACATGCCCACTCACACCTGCCCGCAGCACATACACTCGGACACGCCCGAGCTGATTCGAGCAGAGGTGGAGGAGCTGAAAAGCGACTTTAACCGGCGGATCAAAGAAGTGCTATTCAACTCACTGTTCAGTGCTTACTATGTAGCCTTCTTGCCTCTCTGCTTTGTCAAGGTTGGTGTTTTCTTGACATGAAGTCCTTTCATCCGGTTCATACCCAGCCCTCCATTTGTTCAATAACTGTACCTTCATTTTTGGCCAAGTTAAAACTAATCTCATTCCCTTCCTTCCAACAGAGTACACAGTACTACGACATGCGCTGGTCTTGTGAGCATCTGATTATGGTGTGGATCAACGCCTTTGTGATGCTGATGAGCCAACTGCTGCCTCCCAGCTACTGCGACTTGCTCCATCGCTCGGCGGCTCACCTGGGCCGCTGGCAGAAACTGGAGCCCGGTTCATACAGTAACACACCTCAGCATGTGTAGGTGTCCAACATACACACACACACACAATGTTATTCTCACAGAGGCAAATGAAGCTGATGTTTGTGGTTTGTGTGGTGTCGGTGTCTTTCAGGTGGTCAGAAAGCACTGTTTGGCCCCAGGGGGTGTTGGTACGACACAGTCGATGTCTATATAAAGCTGTTGGATCCTATAATGTTGCGCTTCCCTCTGATGTTTCCCATTCAAGGTTTTATGTGAGTATCTCATTTTGTTTAGTCGGACCCAGTTACATATTCATGTGTTCTTGGAAAAAAACCCGAAATGGGGAAGTGAGGATTGGTGCTTTTTAGATTTGTATTCGGCCAGCATTTGATCCTGATGAAAATGGGGCCTTTTATTTACACGAACATAACCACAAAAAAACTGAATGCATGCACTTTTGAACTTCCCCCAATGAGTTTTGAACTGTAAGGTAATCAGTGAAGGCAAAAGTTAATTAAAAATCCAATTTATTTTACCAGTTCCCTTTTTTAATAATAGAGTATTTAGAAAAATGAATTTCCCTAAGGTGAATATGTAAAGCCGGTTTAATTGCATGTCTTATTTTCAAGTGTTGCATATTTGGAGAAAGGAGGCCAAATGTGTGAAAATAGATGGATGGAGCCATAAACATGTTTAATTTCTGCCTGATTTTACAATTTACCAATATTTGTGATGGGAACTGAAGAAAGTGGATAGCTTCTGCTTTCGTTGGTGCAACAACTTCTGTCTGTGTGAGTCAAGAGCAAAAGTAGAAGAAATCTGTAAAGGGAAGAATACGTTCAACAGTGCTGTATGTCCAGTACGAGGTTTTTTGTTTTGTTTTCTGGACGTTTGAGTTGATTTTACATAAAGGAGAGAGAAGGGGCAAAAAATATTCAGCAAATGGGAATAGAGCCGCAGCAAGGTCTGTAGCCTCTGCACATGGTGCATGCGATCTGTCAACTACTTCTTCAGTACAAGAAGTTTTGACATTAAAGAGATTATAAAACACAAATAAAACTTCACCCACAATGACGAACCACAGCCTTCGAATTATGGCCCTGCTTAACATCAAAAGGGAAAAAACAGTGTATTTAAAAAATAAGATCATCTAAAATAAAACAATTTATCATCATCAATGTTGATGAGTTGATGTCTAAAGGTTGTGTGACAATGTCACGTTATTTATGTGACAAGCAGAAACTATGACAACGTTTTAACAAGTCAAAGACATTGTAGTGAGAAAGCAGGAGGTAAAAGTCAAAACAGATAAATGTAGGTCGGATTAGATTTGTTAAAAAAATACTTGCATTTTAAGCTTCATATTTTTTTTTAAAGAAAATTTATTTTAGAAGAAAAAATTAACTGAGCGTCTTTACAATAATTGTGAATTGAATGTAACTTAAATATCACTTTCTATACTTTCCTCTTTCAAAATTTTACCAATGAGGTTTTAATGCACTGGAAACCCACAGGAAACCTGCTCAGATGGTGGATTTGAATTTATGTGCAACTTTTGGGGGGGGAGGTTTATAGTCTTTGAAAGACACAGAAAAAGCAGAAATATCTAATAAAAAATTTAGTAAATTACCCTGAATTTCCAAATCAGCCAAACAATTAAAATGAGAATTACAACATTTGTTCTACTCACTTCACAAGATCAGATTTTTAATTTGTTTCTAAAATTTCCTGCACCCACACAGGCTCTGAAATGTTCACAAATGTTAGAAAATACCCCTGGTCGGCAGGTAGCACTAAAGGCTAAATGCACAACATAATTCAAAGTGAGCATATTAGAGCGGGGCTGTGCTTTATTTTAGCTGTTTTGGAAGGGCTCTTGTAAAACAGTTTTATTTGACAGTTATTATTTCCTCTGAGCCGATGCACTTTCCACTAACGTGAAGTTTAATGCCGTCCTAGTCGGGACAAAGCAGTTCAGATATTGAAACACTCCACACTCTTGATCTTGTAGTTCCAGAACAGAAAGCGATAGCTAGCATGCAGGAAGAGTGTCACCACTTCATTGCTTTTAGAAATCTATGCCTGGTATGCATGAACACACCATAGTCTAGAAAAATTCTCCTATCCTCACCAATAATTACTTCTGTGAATATACAAGAGGCGCAGACGCAGCACAAAATGTCAGTTTAATGAAATACCCATCTTAATTTTGAAACAGAAATTGTTAAGCTCTCAGTTATTTTGACCCAGTAAACCCAAAGTGATTTTTATTCTCAATTCTCCTCTGTGTCCTTGCAGTTCCTGTTTCATAAGCCATTGCGGATCTTAAACCTGCTGATCGGGATCGAGTCCAGCGTGGTTTTGTACCAGTTATACTCTCTGCTGCGCTCTGAGCGCTGGAACCACACGCTGTCCCTGGGCCTTATTCTGCTCTGCAACTATTACGTGCTTTTTAAACTTCTTCGAGATCGCATAGTGTTGGGCAAAGCCTACTCCTACCCTCTGTCCGCCAACAGTTCGGGGCTCAAGTCGCAGTAAAGGACAACAAAACCTCACCTACAAACTCTGGATGTGGAGCTGTGGGCCGGAGGGGGTGCAGACTGTGAACTCAATAACTGTGTTTTTGATACGGTTCTATTTTTAATGCGATGTTTGTATATGCCTATTTAAAAGAATATTTTTATTTTGTATACTATTTCGTGTTACACCGGGCATTACTGCTCTGACGATAGCATGTTGTTACGTTGTTGCCAGACGACGGGGAAGTCGGGGAATGCCTGGGGGTGACTTTCACCAAAGATACTTCAAGTGCAAGCGGCCACTCACACATCAGATGTGGCCCTAAACTGTTAATAAAGTGGGGAACTCGAGATGAGAGGAAGGATTTGTGCCTGAGATCCAGATTGTTGTTGTTTCTTCTTGTTATTATTATTTGCTTCAACCCAGACTCTTTTCTCTGCAGGCAGCCAGTGTTTTGGGAGGCAACAGGTTTGATCATTTCAGCATCAATGCTGCAATTTGTGACAACCCTTAGATTCTGCTTTTAAAATAGTTTGTAATTTTGTACCAAATGTTCTCATTGGCAGAGTTGGATGGGAAAGGTCACTTATTTTGTTTTGTTTTGGGATCATAACTAAATTCCTTAGTTTAATCAAAATAAAGCTGAAGTATGCAGCTGTAATGTGGGCTGTACTGGCTTTTTCATGTTTTATTTGAATAACTCAGCCATACAAACATGAGTGACTTTTTATCCGACTATACCCAAAAATATATAAATTTCAAAATGACAAACTATTTCTAAAGCAGATTTTTTTTTTAGTAGTTTTGTCAGTAATATCAAACTAAGTACAACTGGAGGCAAACTGACCCTAGAAGTCTACAAAAAAGCTAATTTGATTAAACTGCGCTAAATGTTTGTTTCCCCTCTCTTCACATCAGCTACAGCGCCGCCTGTGGCCAAACCGTAGCGCTCGCACGACGTGGAGGTGTTTAGGAGAGCGTACCGTCAACAGGTGCATTATTTAGTTCAAAGCTCTGACAGATGGCCGACCTAAATTTGACCTGCTAAATTCAACTTTCTGTGACAGTGTAGGTTTCTGTTTCATAGATTGATTCCACAACACTTTAATTCCTGAATGGGAATTAAATGGGAGGATGGTGCAACTTGTAACGGTAAAACGTCCAGTTTAGCTGTTTTGTTGGGTTAGAGTGGAGAAAATGAAGAGAACGTGGCGAATAAAGAGATGTTCTTGGCTGTCCCAGCGCCTGTTTCCACTGCAACATGAAAAAGCTGTCATCACACACTGATCTGAAGAAGCTACTGTTGGGTTGGGGTGAAAGCCAAAGTGAAAGCTGGCAGGAAATGCACTTCTAGCATTTCCAGTTCCTATATGCAAAGTTTCCAAACAAAGGTCACTTTTTGTTTCGTCTCACTCATTGAGCAGCCTCATGTTCTTTGTTGCCTTTTCTGTTTGAGATCCGTCGCTACCACCTTCGTTAGATTCAGCATTGAGAGAAATGAAACTCCTGAATCTTCGGTTAAACTTAATGAAAAATACAAGTGCCAGTTTTCTTCTTAGGTTTGCTCTTCGGTGCTTTATGTGTTTCACATTTTTCACACGAATGTAGTAAATATCACCAACGAAATGGTTCTGTTGAGGTTGCATGTTTGTGTAGCTGATTCCAACCAGCCTTAAGAGTACGGTGATTTGAAATATTGGTTTTGAATGTTGTGGTTCTCCCGTCTTTTCACTCGCCCATAACTGAGTAACATTGCTTAAGGGTTTGAGGTTCTGCATCTGTTTAGTTTACTTCAACGCTCTATCTTTACTCCCTTCCAATTGGCAACTCCAAAGTAGGTCGAAAAAAGAAAAAGCGATCAGTCTGTATGTTGACAGATTACATGTTGACCTTTTTTATCCCATTGCTGTGAAATGTATTTGATCTTATATGAATTTACATAAAATTTTACAAAATGATAATGCGACTCAATTGTTTCAAACTGAAAATAAGACTTGGGGGAGGGGGGTTCTGTTTTGGTTTCAGTGTACCAAATCCCAGGATCCAGGTTCAGATTCCTGTTTATTCAGCGCGTCACCGATGGTGAAGTTATAGGACCCGATCCTCAATCTTCATATCTCAGCTTTTGACAATATTCAGCTTCTGCAAATCATTTCTGGATATTCTGACACCTGAAATAAAGTAATTATGTTCAAACTAGTTGAGTTTTTTTCTGTGTGAAGATAAAGACATATATGTATATATTTGTTGTTGTTTTCTTTGACTTTTAGAAAAGCCTCATCTGAATCTAGATTGAGCTGACAAGGTAAAATTTGCGGATGCATGCAGTACTTTATCTCGCCAGGAGATGACGCCATACAACAAGCTCCAATAACTCATGGCCCACACAAAACATGTGTTTACGAATCATCCTGTAAAATAAAGATTCATTTATTAGACTCCATTAGCACTGAAAATAATGTATGCTTGTTGATTAACTTTTATGTCAACTAGGAGAAGGTGCAAAATACAGTTTACAACTTTGGCTTAGCTGACATGTACATTCATCCACAGGTATGATTCTCAGTAGAAGTCTTGGCAGTGCATTCTTAGTCAACATAACTAACAAAGGAAGACGTATCCTCTCCATCAGTTTGCATTTCACATCACAAAAGCTAACAGATACTTTGATTATTCAAATCATCTTTTAAAATACAAATACAATCTTTGAAAAATATGTAGGACTTTAGAGGTGCAAATGAAGGTGCAACAATGAACATACAAATAAAGGTTTGAATAGTTTGCCATTACCAAGGGTTTTCATTGCTTTCTTTACCTCCCCTGAAATGGGACAAAACCATGACGTTTATTTGTTTTACCGTGTCTGCGTTGAACATAAAATGGTGATAAATGTGGAATCCTCTGGCTTCCAGCACTCCAAAAGAAAATGCATCGCCTCGCAAAGTATCCAGATGGCTTGAAATGTTCATGTTGTAACGTTACAATCATAAACCTCAATGTATTTAACTGGGATTTTCTTATCACCAACAGAGTAAGCTCTTAATTATGTAGGAGTAAAAAGATGAATAGTTCTCCAAACCTTCTGAAAAAGAAAACAAAAAAGTGTGCATTGCCTATGTATTCAGCCCCATCGCTCTGATGCCCCAAAAAACAATGAATTAGAAAAAAAAAATGGCCCCAGAAATCAAACGATGGAAAAAAAAAAAGTCAAGCTGTGTTTACTGTAATCTCTGCTTAAAAACAGGTGTTCAGTCAAGGCCTCAAAGGTTTGTTAAGAGAACGTGATTAAAACATCAAAAAACGACACAAAGAACACAGCAGACCGGACTGGGGAAAAGTTACGGAGATGTTTATAATGTTAGCTTATAAAACCATATACCAGACTTTGAACACCTCAAGAAGTAGTTAAATCCATAAAGTTAAATTCAATATTTCAAAAAATATGGCAACAGTGCAAACATACATGGTACGAGAACTATAATAAGGCAATCAACATGCCGGGGGCGCCTGTGTAGAAATGATAAACATCCACAGCACAGGTAGGAGAATGCTGTTGATAGGACAACCATTAGCATGGCATTCCAGAAATTAAGACGAAGGAGGCTATTGTTGCCACGAGTCACGTATAAAAGACAGCAAACGAAGAAGGTTTTCCGGTTAGATGAGGCTGAAATGTAACTTTCTGGGCTACATGGAAAATTGGTGGTTGGAAACTATTTTGGTGAATTACCCTGAAAACAAAACCCCCCCACGATGAAACCAGGAGGTGGCAGCCTCTTTTTTCAGCAGTGCAGGGAAAGGATGGAGCTAAATGCTGGGCAATGCTGGAGAAATGTTGGGGCAGGGAAAGAGGTTCACCAAACATAAATACCCCCCTGGATTAACCATCCTGATTGTACCACAGCCACTTCACATAAACACACCCACCTTTTAAATAAACAATATTGTGGAAAAGAAATATGATGCACTTATCAGAAACATTAAGAACTAAAATATACTGATGAGTTTGCTGCTAGTCTTTTGCTTCACAAGAAGAATTTTATAGATGGTTCAACAAAACCTAAACATATTTTGAATTTTAAAGCTGGGATGATCAAATCATGCCCAGATTCTTTTTTAAAAAGTGTTTTTGAAAATTTCTGAACCAACTTCAGAATCATCTGGTGCACAGATATTTTCTAAGTGCTCAATCAATGCAAAATACAAAGGTTGAGCTGTGGATAGAGGTTAGTTCCACATTGACTAGACTTGCAGTTAAGTAAAACAAAACCTTTTCAAGTACAACTTTGCAGCTGACAACTTTTTTTGAATGCTAATGACACCCTGGAGGGAGAGCCATGTATAACACTAACCATATGTTAAATCTAAGGGTTTGATTGGTCCTGTCAAATTTTAGCTCCAATATGACTTATTTTATTAAAGAAGAGTCAATATTTTCTGTGTCTAGATTTGCTAAGCTGGTAATGACCCAAATCTCTGCTGCATCTGTAACTGTAATAAAGGGTGGTTCTACAAAGGACTGAGTCAGTGGGGCTGAATACATTTATGTCACATTATTTATTTTTTTTAAAGATTCATTTTTAAAACTGCACCACTCTTGAGTTTGTGGTTGTAACGTCACAACATGTGAAAAGGTTCCTAGAGATTGGCACAGTTCTTTTTGTGGCTACACCCCTGTGTAGTCCTCTCTACGTTTTTTTTCCCTTCACCCCTCTCTGCAATCTACAAAGTTTCCTTTAATCCAGTAGCAGATCTGTGCATATTTAAGAGGTGTGATTCTGACTGCCACATTAAATTCCTGAGATGTCCCTTTATTCTCCACCCACTGGTGCCCGGAGAACACACCGATCACCTTGCGCTCCCAACGCCGCCGCCGCCCGTCCCACATCCGGGCGTAGACTCCAGAGCCGCTGGCCCCAGGCTGAGCGTCGCAGTGCTGGTACAACAAGTCCGACGTCTCCTCGCCTGCCCGACAGAACCGGTACACCAGCTGTCCAGCGCGGTCGTTGTCAAATCCTGAGAAGTGGACACGACGACCCGGAAGTCTCTGAGCTGGGGGGCTGACCCCTAGCTTCATGTGGCGGCGTTTGTGAGGCTTTTTCAGCTCCAGCAAAGCATAGTCGTAGTCCATCCCGATGTCATTGGCATTGCCTTTAATCCAACCTTTGGGAACGTGGGTCCGCTTGGCTCTGATCCACTGGAACTTCATTTTGTCATTGGCAGGTGGGGAGTACTGATCTGGGCCTCCCTCTACATGGTTGGTAAAGTTAGATGGAAGGTAAATAGGTGAATGTTGTACATCCCGTTGCTTTGGTTTCAAAAAGCCCACCCGAAGCTTCTGGGCTCCTTTCACATAGTTTTTGCCATCGTGAACACAATGAGCAGCTGTGAGAACATGACGGTCCCCCACCAGTGTACCAGAACATCCAGTGGACAGCTTGACAGCCACCGAGAACGGGTACTTCAGCAGGAAGTTCTGCCCCGCAATACTAAAACGACCATCATGTCCAAATATCTGCCGTTTTCTCCTGACATGTGACCGCTCTGCCTTACCAGAGGAACCAGAGGAGTAAGCAGGACTAGTATTGGAATAGGGATTGTAGCCATAAATCCCAATGGCGGTCTCAGTGAGTTGGCCGCTAGAGTCTAGGGTCTCGTAGGCCAGAAGGCTCCGCAAATCCCAGTAGCTGGGACGAGGGGCTTTCTTGTGGCATTCTGGGTCGCAGGGGGAAGCAACGTCCAGGCGTGCCTCATTCACAAACTGCGGCGTCGGTCGAGCCTCTGTTTGCTGGGGCAGGACCACAGGGATACGCTGGAGAATCCACTGACGCCGAGGAGAGGAGGACAAAACCGAGGGAAGGAAAAGGAGACACAAAAGGGAGGCAAACCTGTGTGGACGTGAAGAAGCGGAGAGCGTGTGAACCACGTTGTGAAAGAAATAAGTGAAATGTGCAACAGCAAATATTTCTGCAAGACACAAGCGATTAACTGTGACCGGATGTCTGGACCCCCCCTTATCAAACATCCTCATTCCTGAATACTCCATCATACATTTTTAATTACATGCATGAGAGTTGAGGGAGGGCTTTTAATCTTGAGGAATTCTGATCTGAGATGAACATCTGCAGCTGTAACTTTCCACTGTTTTCAACGCAGTAAACCCGACAAACAAGGAGAAGATCGGCTCTCTGAGGGAAAATTCCTGAACTGGCCTGAGGGACTGACCTTAAACCATAAAGAGCAGCTGAAGCAAGTTGCAGGGAGAACAGAGGAGGAGGGTGGGATGTTGTAAATGGATTAGTGGGACACAACGCATGGCTATGAGTTTTAAATTCACCTCTCGTCCTTCTTTTCTCCCTTTGCTTCTTGCAACCTATAAAGCTTATAAATACGAGAAAAAGCGCGCTGCTATTGTCTGCTGTTCTTTCAATTAATAAACTATTCTTCTATTTTTTTTTCTTTCTAAATAGACGAGTTTAATTCTCTATATCCATCCTTTCATTACGCTCACATCTCCATCACTGCTATATGACTTACCGGGGAAGCGCAGCCTTGGAGCGCATGGTCCTGCCTCTGCAGGTGAGCCTGTTGCTGAACAGCAACCCCTCCTCAATCCACCGCAGGTAGACAAGACACTCCTATAAAACAAGAACCGACGGTGTCTCCGGAATTTTCTTTCTTTTTTTTTTTTTTTTTAAGTCGCCTTATTCAACTAAGACGTCGGGGTTTTATGTCGAGTCCTGATCATTCGGTCCGGTCCGCAACGCGCAACTGCGTCCAGAGCGAATGAGCGGGATCATAGTGCGCTGCTGGAGGAGGATCCGCCGTCTGCCTGATCTCCAGAGTGTCACATCCGCCAACGAGGATCCAGAGCGCGCAGCGCCAAGCCCAGTGTCGTCATGTGATATCACATCGCTGCTGCTGCGGATTGCTGCACGGAGCAGGCGAGGCTTCCTGGTTTGAGTCCAGCTACGTCAAATTATGCATGTTGTTGGTTTTCGTCATGCAAAAAAGTTTTCGAGTGCATCTTAATAAGTTCGAATATTATCAAAATATTCATTCGCTTTTGCCTCTCTCTCATCAACATAGGGCTGCTATAATAGGCATTGCTGAATTTTAATTTGTTCTTGGTAATTAATATTAAAAATATACATTTTCATGACACAGAAAGCGGAATGTTTGTGTAGTTCTGTGTATTATTATTATTATTATTATTATTATTATTATTATTATTATTTCTTGCACAAAACAATTTCCCAATCTGGACTTCTTTCAGAAGCAGTAACTTTCCCATCTTGGACGTCCGCATGCTGCATACCTCATCTTGCTAATATTCCCCAAACTCTTAAATTACTTTTATTTCACAATGCTAAGACTGTGGTGCATCTTTCTTTTCTTTTTTTTTTTTAGTCAGACTCAACTTTCCGTGAATATGCTCTCCAAAAAGCCAGCTTCTTCTCCAAAGGTAATTGTAACTTATTCTCCTTGCGGACGTCATTCTGCTGCACAACTGCTGAATCAACAGTCTTCTTCATGATTGTGTTGTAGGCCATAACATCTCCATACTAAAATCCTTTCAGATAGTCCTGTGTAACTTTTTTTTCAAATATTTTGAACGACAGAGAGGTTATTTTGTGTCTGTATTCATTAGAATGAATAGATGGAAATGTTTAAAATATACCATCCAAAGTGTTATTATTGTTTATCATAACACTGATAAACGGGATATCTTCCAGAGTTTCTGCACTGGTTTCCAAGTTGTGCATTTGAAGGCTTTTCTTTTCAAATCGAGATCCGCTGACCGAACAGCTGGACTGAGCCCTCTGCCAGAACCGAAGAGGAAGGGAGGGACTGTAAAACTGCACAGAGGAGGATGGAAAATGATATCCAGGCTTTTGAATGTGTTTGTTTTTGTGTGTGTGTTTGAAGGAAAATTTGAGATGCTGCGCATTATCTGTAAGTGACTCATCACGCAGACTCTAAAGTGACAAATACGTCCGCATCTGGTCAAATTCCCTAAAAGTAATGCAAAAACATGAGTGGTTTCCAGTCAGACGTGGACATTGTTGATCGTTGGTCATTGTTGTACATCCTCATTTTGTTTAGTGCAAAACAAAGGCTTCGCCTGGTTTGCTCTGCCATGCGCATTGCAGATATTTCTCCAAACTTCCAGAATTTGAAGTGGTGTAATTTCTATCATCAGTGTCACAGCAGCCTCGTTGCTGTTGGGAATGTTGGATGTGGGCAAAGAGGGATTCGAATGCCAGAGTTGGAAGTGTTTCCACTTGAGCCACCCATGCTGAAAATATGCAGACCGTCAATGGATATTATTCTATCTAATGATTTCAGTAGGAAGAACTGCCAGCAGAGAGAAAGGGAGAGCAGAGGAAATAACAAGAGGGTTGCTGGAAGTGGGCCAGGCACTAATGGATCCCCAAGCCTCCACCCATCCTAACACTTTCGCAGGGTGTTCAAGGATACGTTTGAAAATTTGGCTTTGCATTCTCGTGGAAAGTGGAATACAGATTAAACATTACAAATACAGTAAAACTGCATTTGAGAAATGTGTTATTTAAAGAAAAAAAAAGACAGATCTGTTCAAAGGCAAAGTGTTTAGTAGGGAGACTTTTTGTTGGATTTCTTAATCAAGGACCTTTGGGCATTTTGTAACCTTCCTTACTGTCAGGGTACAAATTACACTGTGACAATGAGGGGGGGTGGGATTTTTCTTTGGAACAGTAGTTATAATGCAGACACATAAGTTTAGGAAAATAAAGTATTACAATTTCCCAAAGGTTTTACATTTTCTAACATTTATATAGAGCACAAGGTATCCCATCCAACAAGCTGTTCTGGAGGAAAACTGTCTGAAAATCAGAAACATAGTTCATCCCTATGATCCCATTGGGCCAATACTAGACCCTATGGGATCATCCTATGATCAGGCATTGTTCTAATGTTTGTTTGAGTAATACCAGTAAGTAGATTAACAAATTGTTTTGGGTAATATCTTTTCTATTTTCTCCCAGCATGGTGTTAATGATTAATGTATTTATCTATACATTGAGCAAAGAATGGAGAATAACGGTACTTGGCCTTTAAAACAAATCTAAGTAGAAACTCACAGACACACATATTAACACATTTTGGTTGTTTTGACATCTGGCGGCCACAAAATACAGACATTACCTGGTCTGGTCTTGAGTAAATAGTTTCTATGGCCTTTTTGAGAACAATTTGCAGGATGCAAAACTGGACACCTGTTATTGTTACTTCTGTTAGGGACATCCAAGCCTTAATTTGGCTATACCTGTAATCCACACCATGCTTTAAGTACCAACCTGTTTACTCTATCTTATTCTTCAGAGACGAGCTAATAAATTTGGCAGTAATTGTGAGATGTTGCTGTTTTTTATCACCGACGGTGTCTTCAGCGTTTTACATGTTACCTAGACAATGAGATCAACAAAAGACCACAAACCCTTGTTGCTTATATCCATGATTATGATCCTTGTTTTCCATTTCACTGTAATCCCCTGCAATCTGTTTAGGTCCTAACAAGGAGGAGGCATTCTGGATCTTGTTTGAATGTTTGTGTTTTTGCATGGTGCAGATTTTTGGGAGGATTTGTAGATGCAGCAAAAACTCAGTGGATAATGTTTATAGGACTTTTGAGCTGTTTGGAGTGATTTTAATAAGGAACACGTTTGTTTTCAATGTAGAACCTCCTCAGAGGAAGACAAGCGTAGTCCATTAGTTCACTTTGCATGACGGGATGTTGTCATATTTACCAAATCATCCAAATCATCCAAATAAATCCTTGCAGCAAAATATTTAATATGAAGTTGTTGGAATCACATTTTTACCTGAGATACCTCATAACGGATTTTTTTTTCCTACGTTAGAGCAATTTGGAGACCACCACAGTATACACATGCCACAGTATATGCATATACTGTGGCAAAGGTAAAGCTGCTCACATTGTAGCTGCAAAGAAGAAAACATTTTATTACTTTTTTTATGGTTTTTGGCAAGGAAGCACATACAATTCAAAAGCATTGTTCAGGGTCTTCTGTAACTGATTACGGATCGGCACCTTTGCCAGAACAAAGGGCGGACCTGCTGGCTCATCAAACACTGCTGAGAATAAAAAAGAAAAGAGCCACACCCATCCTACCGAGCAAGTCTACAAATTGGCTTGCAGTCATTTACACACTTGGACCATGTCTAAAAAGTGGGCAGAACTCAGAATTTAACCTTTTTGTTGTTATTCTCCTGGGTCTAATCAGCTCCACATTCCTTAGACCAGCTGATTTGATCCTTTCTAAAGATAAAAACATGTTAAAGAAGCGCGTAAAATAAGAGGCATTAGAGCTAAATGAGATACAAGGGAAGAATTAATTTCTTTTTTTTTTTTACTTTGACTGGAGGGGATGCTTCCATCTTACCAAAGCCAGAGTGCTAATATGAGAGACATGTCTGTTTGTTTTGAAATGTTATGAAAGGACCCGTCTGTTTGGCTTTGCCGACTGTCGTCAAGGTAACCGACATTCCCCGGAGTGCTGCTCATGTTAATTGTTTTATTCCTCCCACCGTCCTCCTCTCGCTGCTGGCCACAGGCACAATCAAGCGAGTGTGGACAGACTCACCAGTGAGAATGGCCTCTCTCGGTCCTCCTCTGCCTGTCCTCCTTCCGTCGCCGTGTTTTCCCGTCTCTGTGCCTCTCGTGTTTGATTAATCTCTCCCATCCTGGACCTCTTCTCTCACCCATCCCTTGTGGTCGCAGAACAGCTGTTAGGCGAAATGAGATAACCGAGGAGGTCTTTGGAGAAATGATTTGCTGTGAAATCTTTGGATGACCTTGAGCCAAGTCCACCACTCACTGCAAGGATAATCAATAATAAGGATAATAAAAGTGCTGGCAGGCGTATTTGACATCTAGCGTTTATTTCCTCTTATAAAAGCCTGTTAACACTCGTTCAGTTGCAGTCAAAGGAAATGAGCTTTTTCATGCATGTGGAGTTGTTGCTTTCCGCCATCCTGCAGTAAGCCACATGCTGTCATTTTGCCAGGCCTTGTGTTGCCATGTAAAAGCACAGCAGATTTCCCACAGTAACAGTGTTTATGATTGCATGCAGCAGCTAGAGAGAAACGTTACAGGGTAAATAGATTGCAGCCATGTACTCACTTCATGTTATGCACACCACACAATGAATGCAGATAATGCAAAGTTTCCATACAACAGAGTGTTAACAATTAACCCCCCACTGAGAAATGAAGGTATGGGTCCCGGCTGGAGCAGGACTGAGGTAAATCGTTGAAAGACAAACCCTTTATTAGATTTGCTTTTTGTATTTTTCTCATGAGGTGTCTAATTTCACAACACTGCATTCAAATTTATCCATTAAAATGGACAGTATTATGTACTTTCTGGGCGCATAGAGTCACTTCATTTCACAGTAAAGTAACTGTTACATTCAGTTGTTATAAAAATGCAGTATATCAAACATGACATAAAATAAATCTGACTTCGTCTTTTAATGCCTGGCTGCACAGTGGGCAGTTGGTAGCACTGCAGGTCCTGGATTCAAATCCTGGAAGTCTTTCTGCATGGAGTTTGAATGTTCTCCCTGTGCATGCGTGGCTTCTCTCCGGGTACTCCGGCTTCCTCCCACAGTCCGTCTGTCTCGTCCTGCAATGGACCGGCGACCTGTCCAGGGTGTTGCTTGTTGATTGCTGGAGATAGGCACCAGCACCCTTCGCGACCCCACTAGGGGTCAGAGTGTTGAACAATGCCTTGAAATGGGGTCTCTGTCTCTTTAAGAAACTCCTGCTCTTTCTGACATGCTGCCTTCAGCACATCATCACAACAACATTGCTATAGCAAACTTCTAACAACGTTTTTTTTTTTTTTTTACCAGGAAAGGGTAACAGGCGTTTCAATAACTATGGCTAATTTATTAGAGAAGCATCAATCACAAGATATAATAATTCAAGCACTTATTAAATATTTAAATGACACGAAATTAGCTGAGAGGATTTTAGTATGTATGTGTGTGTGTATGTACTGTATGTATACAATATAGTTATTTTAGGGTTTTAAAGGATAAATTGAATTTCTGGATTACACCTCCGTCCAGTTGATGGCGGTAATACTCCAAGCCTGTAAACACCATAGAAGAAGAAGACGTTTTTACCCCCTGCCCCACCAGGTAATTGCTGCTGCCATTTGTGCGCACGTGTCAGTCGATCTCGCGCGTGTCTGTACGCGTCTAGCTTTTAGCTCTTCATATTCTGCAGCTCTGAGGATGAGGTAATTATATTTTCAAAAAAACCCAAAAAAACAAATAAGGTTATAGAATTAAAATTATATAATCAGAAAATTGAACAGGTAAAGAGTATAAAATTTTTAGGTTTGTGGTTTGATGAGAAATTAAAGTGGAATATTCACATCCAAAAGATTGTTGATAAATGCAAGAGAAAATTGAATATATTAAGATGTTTGGCGGGTAGTGATTGGGGAGCAGGGAGAAAAACCTTAAAGCAGATTTATACGGGGATAATTAGAGCTGATCTTGATTATGGGTGCTTAGTGTACGGTTCAGCAGCTAAAACTCACTTAGATAGATTAGACAGGATTCAACATCAAGCCCTGAGAGTATGTACCGGAGCATTCAAAACAACACCAACAGCAACATTAGAAGTAGAAATGGGAGAAATGCCACTAGATCTAAGGAGAACTTCATTAGGAATAAATTATTGGCTAAATTTGATGGGCAATAAATGTGGACATCCAACTCGGGAAATTTTAAAATCATGTTGGGAAAAGGAAAAGAAAGAGATGAAGAGTTATGGATGGAAAATTGAAAAGGAAGTGAAGGAACTTAAAGTGGACACTCTGGAAATTAGTCAAACAGATCCAATATCAGTTATACCACCGTGGATTTTACCAGAAGCTATAGTTGATTTAACAATATTGGTAAAAAAACATGATAAGTCAAATGTTGCAGAAAGGTATGCAGTGCAATCACATTTAAATAATTACTATAGACATGTCCAAATTTACACAGATGCATCAAAAATCGACGGAAAAATAGGAATAGCATGTACAATTCCAGATTTCAAAGTGTATATAGGGAAGAGAATCACAGACGGGCTATCAATTTATACAGGAGAAATGTTAGCAATACTTTTGGCTTTACAATGGATTGAGGAAGTAAAGCCTTTACAAGCAATAATTTGTTCAGATTCGAGCTCAGCTTTGCTAAGCATAAAATATAATAATACGGACAGTAGGATGGACATTTTATTAGAAATATATCATAATCTATTTAGAATACAACATTTGGGATTAGTAGTTGCATTTGTGTGGGTTCCAGCACATATAGGGATAGTAGGAAACGAGAAGGCTGATATAACGGCAAAGAAGGCAATACATAATCCTATTAGTTTTACAGTTAAGATGAGTAAATCGGAAGGGAAAAGTAAAGTCAAAGAAGAGATGTTGAAAATATGGCAGAGAAGGTGGGATAAAGGGTTAACAGGAAGGTGGTTCTATAAAATTCAGGTGGCTGTAGGAAAGAAAAGAATAGGAAGAAGGAATAGGAAGGAGGAAAGAATAATAACAAGGTTAAGGTTCGGTCATACAGGGCTTAATTATTCACTTTTTAAAATACAAAAGCATAAAACTGGAAAGTGTGAGTATTGTGAGAAGTCTGAAACAATAGAGCATGTTATTTTAGAGTGTTGTAAGTATGAAGAAGAGAGAAGATGCATGCTGAGAGAGTGTGTAGGTATTAAAGAAAGGTTTAATTTAATAGAATTTTTGAGGAGAGATTTCGGGAGTAGACATATTCAAATAATTATTCGGTATCTTAAAAAAACAAAGCTATTTCATAGGATATGAGTAGAGCAAGTTGGGTGTGAATGTGTAAAGAATATCAAAGAGGGGTATATAAAGCTATAAGCAAGTTGGATAATATAAGCAGGTGTGTATGTGTGGGGGTATGTTTAATCAGGAGTTAATGGAGGGAAAAGATAGAAAGTGTAAGTTTATAGACCATCTCGAACCACACTCCATACCGGTAAGTGGCGGTAATGCTACTGTAAGTTTGTTGCCAACCGCCAATAAAAACCAAGAAGAAGAAGAAGAAGAAGAAGAAGCTCTGAGGATGAGCTTCGTGGAAAGGGCAACGCCTTTTGAGACCACGTTTCTGCAAACACAATGGCTACCAGGTGAGATTTAAAGGATTTCTCAAACATGAAAAAAATCCAAGTAAAATGCCAGGTATGTTTTTGATTTTCCACAATACTGGTCCTTTACAACAGGATGATGGGACTTAACGAACATAATGTAGAAATGCATAAAGTGGTGAACAAATGTGGCAGAGAGAAAACTTTAAAATAAATAAGCAAGATTTATAATATGTTTGTTGCGTAGGTGTTAACACTGTTAGCACAGCTGAACTAAAAGATTGTTTACCTGACATTTAGTTCAATTCCTGCATTTAGTTTCCATCATTAGGAGTCTGTTTCACAGCTTGACTTGATCATATTTGCCTAGATAGTGATGACATTATCTTGTCCACAGCTTTCTATAGCTGACCTCAGATTTTCTGTCAGCTTTCTTCCTGGATTCTGGTTTGGTGATTCAAAAACTTCTATTTTCTTCTGGTGAAACCATTCTTTTGTCAAATTTGCTAAATGTTTGAAGTCACAAGGATGCTGAACAGTTCAATCTTATTTTTACCTTCAGTTGCTTAGCAGACACTTGAAGGTTTGGGTTCAAAACTAAGCGGTATTTAGAACTGTTCATGATTTCATCCGCTACGTTGGAGAGATGTTATGTTTGGAAGAAAATGCTTCTGTCTTTCAACCCCACTCATCAGACCAAACATATGGAGAAAACAGGAGATGGCTGTCACATGCGGAAAACAATCAGTACTAACCAGAAATTCCTACAGCTCCCTCAGTGCTGTCGGGCTCTTGGCAACCTTCCTGAAAGTTTTCTGTTCAGTTTTGGAAAAATGGCCAATTTTAGTTATTTCCCAACGGCTCCAAGTTTTATCAAATTACTGATGACTGTATTTAGTGTGTCATGGTTGGGTTTTTGTGCCTCTCTGGTGACTAAGACTTTCATACAATTGATCCTTTGCAACCTCTGCAAACTATGGCTTTAACCACAAGATACAAATTTGTAAAGCATCGAGTGGATTGTGTTTACAGTTAGTAAAACTCTAGGACTAATAGAAGTTTAAATTAAAAAATACTGAATGTTGGAATTGAATTTAAAGGTTAGTCAAAGTGTGTGCATGCCACTTGACCAGGGTAAATACAGTTTGACATGACATGTAGAGCTCAAACTTGGATTGTGCAGTGAAATTCACGGCAAAGCATTTATGGCATCCTGTGAGATTTGGGGTTTTCTTGTGTCAATTTTTCTTTTGGTTGTTGTACTTGATGTTCTCACAAACCCAATTTTGTTTTATCGGCAGGTAATAATTATTTAAACTTTGGTTTCTCTGATGTTGTGTTTTTTTCTCATAAGACTGGAGCTTGTAATAGAGTTACAACATAACGTCGTCTGACATTGAGTCAATTCTGTGGTAATTAACTGTAAGTCACTGGAACGAGGGTCATGGGAGGACGTTTTATGTGAGTTATCCGACAGAACAGATGGAGGAGAAATAAAACAAAGCGGGTAAATCAGTTGTTGAGGCAAAGCTTAAACTTGGCAGGTCCAGTTGATGGCGTCTGGGAGGCTGGGTTGAAGTAAATCTGATGTTTTGTCCTCCACCCCGAAGACCAAATATCTAAAAATGCAGCATTTGCTTTATGTCAGCGAGATCAAATGATCATTGCATTATTATTTTGACCTTTTGATCAGGGTCTAATCCAGTGCAATTATAATACGCATAAAATCCAGTTTTTAGCTAAATGAGTGACTCGGGGGACTGATATCTTGAAGTTTTCATTGAGCATGCCAATTTGATCTACAAAAGTTGTGAGTCTCAACCACGCAAATCTCTAGTAGTGTTTGATGGTCTGAAGAGCATCGTTGTTTGTAGCGCACTATGCCAGAAAATTAAAAGATAACCATGATGCCTTGTCTTAAGGAGCAAGGGAGAAAAAAAACCCCCAAAAGAACCTGAAACATTGGGAAATTTTACCGTAAAAATATGTATTTTATTGTATTTATACGGTAAAATTCTGGAAACCACAGCTGCCAGTATTTTATTATACAGTAAATTAGAGATTTTTTTTACAGTGTTAGGGCTTAGACCTATCTCTCTTGATCTCTAACTTGACCCACTGACTTGTCTAACACCTCTTAATATCTTGTTGGTTTACCCTTAGAGGACCATCAGCAGCCATTGCTTGGAGAGTCTTGTTATAATTTCTTATCTCAAGCAACAGTCAACTATCTTATCTTGTTAGTGTGTTAAAAGGTCAAACTCCCTCCATAAATATATATGTGAGTACTTTATAACATCTCAAAATTCAGGCCATGACATAAACCTGTTTTGCATAACAGCCACATTCAGGAAAGCCATGTTGCAGTTTAAGATTTTTCAATCTGTTTATGACTCCGCTTCTTGCTGTTTCATCACAGCATCTTGAAACTGATTCTGAACTTCATCTGTTTCTTGAAAACAAATCATTTAAGCAGCTCTGTTTCTCAGATGAAAACAGTACCAAACATGACCCCAACGTGAATCCCAACAAAGCACAATAAATCTAATAGACTTGTCATACCATTCACATGACTACTCCATAATATATTAACATGCTTTTATAAATCAAACCACCAGCTTGCTTGCAGAGACGGTGACTAAGACAAGCGCCGTCTTTGCTGAAGGTTGATTGTTGTCTGATCCAAGTGTATCCACCCATCCCTGAGAAAGCAACCACACACTGCAGAACGTGTAGCCGTCAGCCACTGATGAGCCACAGATCCCAGAAATCCTTCTGAATTTAATTAATCTTCAAACCTTGTGACTATTTTTCAATGCTTTTCCATGGCTACCATCCAAAGCCTGCTACATTCTCAGAGATAAAGACATCCATTCTTTGGTCACAGTTGGAGCATCTTGTTCAGTTCGAACTCTTGTCCCATGGCTATCAAACTGTGAGCCTGCATTTGGGGGAACAAATGGTTCACCAAGTATTTAAAATTTTAATGAAAAAGAAAAGAATCTTCTTTTTCCAAAACAATGAGTTTACTGTTGGATTTGGATATCCAAAAAAATCTTTTCACAGGTTAAAATTTCCTCCTTTTTTTGTCTCATTGTCACTCGAACTTTAAAGCTTAGATTCTTTTTGTCCAGAAATGGACTGTCGATGTGACACAAACCTAGAGTCCATTAAAAGAGCAGTAACGTCATCCATCTATAAAAGTCAGTGCACCATAATGAAATATCTTGGCACTGGTGATTTCATGACATGATCACAATTTCTTATGTCTAAGCTTTATTGATTGGCTGCATTGTTCTGCAGGGAGTTTTAGATGCCTGTTTGACTGTGTGTGGCCTTGTATTTGATACATTGTAAGGCCCGTTTTTCCAACAAACACTACACTGTGAGGGCCGGCTGGTCCTTATGGGCCTAAACCCCAGGCGTGAGGTGCGGAGGATGTTAATAATGGGCTTAGGAATATGTGAGTCACTGAGGTTGTTGATCCACTTGATCTGTTCAGTCCCTTTCCTCATGAGTCAGTCTGAGAATAAGGGCTTAATTTGATATAACTATTACAGACAACGACTTGGTATTTAATTTCGTATTACTTTTAAAAATATATATCCTACATTTTCTTTTACAAAACAGAAAAAGAGAGAAGGCAAGAGAAACTTGCATTAATCAGGGCATTAATACGTTCAATATCCTCACTCAGAATGTGAGAAATAAATTTTTTGTAAGTTGAGAAGTGCAGATTTTACGTAAGATGGCGACTCTGAGGCATGGTGAAGATTTACCAAAGGAAGAAACAAAGTTACAAACATGACATAAATAGGACTAGATTTAGCATGGAGGAGTAAGAAACGTAGAAAACCAAACTTGGAGCAGGAACTAAAACCAAGATATGAAACCTGACATGTGTGTAAGCAGCGGTGGAAGCTGCTGTGCTGTGGCATCTCCATGGAGGCGCTGAAAGGAAAATTGAAACCTTAATTTTGGGTAGGCTGCTGGGGGTGAAACACATTTAATTCAATATTAGTACTCAATTATATATATTTTTCCTACACTGTAACCGGAAAAAGAGTCCTTATGATAAGAATCTTTAAAGATTAGTGATATTTAGAGTGAGGAAAAAACCTATGAAGGCGTTTTCTGAATATGGGAAGAACCTCCATGACTGTTTCACCAACTTAACAGAAGAAAAGGAAAATGTTGCAGTTAGCTTTTGTTACATATTTTAGACACAGATTATGATGCTGAAATCCCAACTGTAACCCCCTAAATGTAAGTTTCCAAACCACTTCCAATTTAAACAGTGCTTTGACCTCTGTTTCCATCTGTTTATATAAAGTATTTCCCTTTTTTCCACATACTTTGATTAGCTACGGGATCCCGTAGGCTGAATTCTTACATTTCAAATTCAAGCAGGCAGATAACGGTCTACTCAGTCACGGCATCCTATTTTAATAGTGTGTTTGGAGTAATCTGCCTTGAGAAGAAGCAGATGTGCTGTATCACATCCAGAAAACAATGCTGAAGGGGGAAGATGTTTATCTTATGAAACAGAGCACGTCAGGTGGAAAGGCCAAGCTGACACGAGGATACCGATGGTTTAACACAATAAAAGCTGGATTGGGCTTCTTGTTAAGGAAATTACCTGCATGACTCAGAGAACCCAGAAACAGCAGTAAAACAGGATCTGTGCAGATTCGCTAAACAATCTACAAGGTAATTTTACTTCTGTCTGTAGCTCTTCATGCAAATCTTTTCGTTTCAGTCAATAAATCCATTACATGATAAACAGCATCTCATTCCTTTTGGATCTTTGTGTACTCATCAATCTTTCCTCTCCTCCACACTCCCACGAAACCAATGTTCCCATTGTAACACCGTAACCAGGCCATGGTGACTGACCAGCAGGAAGAGTGGAGGATTTCGGGTTAATGAGAGCTGCCGTGTGGGAAGGAGTGAGTCCACAGCAGGAGGGAGACCTCTGCGTCACTCAGACAAAGGGATTTTCCATGTTTTGATGTAGGAATACTCTTTCAAAGCATCCCTGCGTTGGAATAATTGAAGCAACATCACGCCACCCAAACAGCTTTGTGTTCAAGGTATTTTTATTTTTCCTGTCAGGGTTGCCATAGGTGGATTCCGACTATTGTGTAGATTAGGTGCAAACTATTTCCGCCCCACCCTGTCAGCGCCAACTCAGAGTTTAACTTAAAGTTTATAAAAAAAATTAAAAAAATTGCATACATATTTTTTTCTATATCATCTTCTCATTGGGTAGATTTGGTGAATATTTGCTCCTGGGCTGGATAGGTGAACTGTTCCTCAAAGCAAATGGATTGTCCTGTAGTTCAGACTGTTTTTCACTGAGCTTGTAGGGTTGTAGCATTCAGTACATGCTGCTTGAACCAGGGGCCTGCAGCAGGAAATGGCCGGGGTCCAGCATGGCTCCGCTTCAGGTCTGTGAGTAATTTTGTTGTGATATGTGCTGATTTTGGATCTGAGCTTTAGTCCCCAAGCACACAAACATTTACAGACTGTTTGCTCTATAGTTGTGAGGACAATAGACTGAATTTGCAACCTGTTCTATGGTCTGATCAAGTTCATCTCATACATTTTTTTTTATCAACAAACTTTAATCTGTGGCCTGAAAATTAAACTTTACTGACTGCATGCTGGAGGTGTTTCTCCTTTGATTTCTCTCTGTTGTTGTTTGGAAAATTAGGCTGATGAGGTTGTAAAGTCACATAAATCTCTGACATACTTCTTCATCCTGTGAGCTTTGAGAACCGCCTCATATGTTATGACAACTCGAATGACTCACAGAGCGAACTCATGTGATCTTCATGAGAAACAGTTTAATCTACAATCAGAACTAAAGAAGCTTTTATAATGAGGGGTGAACATTTCCAAATAAGACTTCTTGCTAGGGCCGAACAATATGGCTGAAAAGTGTATCATGATATAAGTGTTTCACATCAGTCTATTGATAAGTATTGATTATACCTGAAACATTGCCAAACTGGGGCTGTGGCCTTTCCTGTTTTATCCTCAGTTTCTTCTCTAGCTGGTGTCCTTGTTTTCTCCTTTCACTCCACAGCATTTTTTTTTTATTTTTCAGTAGTTATGAAGCACTGTGGCAAAACCTGAAACTGCTGCTGCGCAAGGTACTTAACAAAGTTGTTGCTAGGTAACAAAAGATTGAGAGAGTTAGTTGATGCTCCCAACCTTTCTTAGCTAGCTGTGAGAAGTAGAGTGGTTAAAGCCTTTCCTCTGCCTACATCCCCCAGAATGCTGTTCGGTTCTGGATCGGAGTTCAGTGAAATTATTAAATATTCTATCAGACATATTGTCTATTGATATTGGTCATGTGTTCATCATGATATATTGTCATTGATATATTGCCCAGCCCTACCTCTTACTTTAATTTAAGGTATTAATTCATGACGATAGTGAGATCTGTAGTTGAAAAGTGTAATACTCTATTTTACTCCAATTGTTCTACATTTAGTATCCATGACATTACACATTTCTGATATTGATATTTTTTTTGTGTTGAAGGAAAAATCAGTAATGATCAGATTTGATCTAATGATTTTTTGTTAACTTTAAGACAATTTATTTTAGACTAGATATGACAAAAAAAAACTACTCTGAGGGTTTACCTAAGGAAACCAAATGGTCCATGGCAATTAAATGTATTTACATTCAAACTGATGAACAGTTAATGACAACATTTATACATCAGGCTTCCGACTAATTGCAAATAGACATCAGATTTGTGGAGTTCTGTAAACGCAGAGCTTTTGGCATTGGGCTGGTTTGGAGCCTTCTTATCAGCGTTACCGCAGTGCCAATCAGGAAAGCAATGACAAATGATTCTTCCAGAGGCAATTGTTGCTCCCTTTCAATTGTTCTCAACATGGAAAGAGTTACAGAGACATTTCCCAACTGGTCAGAGTTTATCGCTCTACTGTGGGAAAGATTGTTCACAGGTGGAAAGCAGTCGAGTTAGCTGAAAAAGTAATAGATGATCTATCAAGTTCAGCCCGAGTTCAGAGGGTTTAAAGCAACAAAAACATAAAAAAGGCACAATAACTGAGAACTTTGGCTCGGTTTATGGTAAAATAATACTAACATGATGTACCATATCCTATTCAGATTTTTTTTTATCTTTTAGATGAAGTTGAGCAACTTACTCCCAACTTTTAAATTTGGCTGTTTGTTTGAAAAATAACAAATGCAGTCAAAGTAATCCAGTGCAAAAGAGTGTTTAAATTAAGACACCATTTGTACAGCAGTTCTTATTTAAGTGAAAGTTGCATTTCCTCTGCATGTGAGGTCACTGATATTTGGAGATCATCTTTTTGTACTGAAATCCAGCTTGAAGGGAGCCTGGCTATTGCCTTCCTGTGCATAAAAGAAATTTCACTTCCAGCACAATCTGGGTTTTTTCCCCTATGCTTGGATTCTCTGTTAGATTCAATCAGTAAACAGAAGAAGTTGTGAATAATATCGATTTCTGCTCTGTTTTTAAGTTGTAGTCTAGTTTTAGCGTCAAGTAGGCGTATTACATACGTCACTGGCAAATGCTAGCAACTGGGCAAAATTTAAAGCCTCATTGGAGTCCGTGCCTCCAGGAATCATTTGTTTCTCAATAGCCGAGAGCCCAGGCCCTCTGTACGAAACAAATAGCGTAGGATAAAGGTTCATATTCAAACATCACAGAGGCCATTTTCATGTCATGCCTTTTAGCTGAATCAGCTTTCAAGTTGATCTTATTCACTTACTCCAAAAGTTGCATTTCCATGTTGTGAAAATTGTTCCCAGAAATCGGAGTGTTTTCATCTGGTTATAAAGTCCAAGTTCTGGAAAGCATCCCAGCACACGATGGGCCTCACCTCCGGGTTTTGGAAGGCTCTCAGGGTTTTTATCTGTCTGTTTTTCTTTCCAGCTGTCATTATCTGTCAGTTCACCACTCATTAACAGCCAACAATTAACGGGATCAATTAGACTTGTTTTATGTACTAATTCCTGTCGGATGACCAAATCAGACTGACATCAAATGTAATTAGTCACGCTGCAATACATTTACAGTGGATTTGCTGAAATCCTTTGAGGTTTCTCTTGGCTTTATGAGCCAGACTGACTTTAATCTGTTATTTCACAATATAGCAGTCAGCTATCACAGCATACATAACACGTGCAAAGAGATTGGAGAGCATGGGCTGATTAACAGGTGATGACATGGGGCGAGGTCTGAAATACAGCTGTGTACATTTGTGTGAAGGGGAGATTAAGCACTGTGAGATAGTTTACAGTATTCTGCAAATAGTACTGCAATGTGAATATTTCCTCCTGTGATAAGACCTCTAACGTATTACAACTTAAACCCTCTTGCTATTTAGATTGTTTTATCTTATATGCAAGTGGTGATGAGTGAATGAATGAGTCTCCGATGAGAAAGTGTTTGTGTGATCACAAAGGACCTAATAAATTTGTGCACACATCCTCAAGACACCACTGGGTGTTGCACTAGAGCTGCAGAACCTCAGACTGTGAAGTAAAACCCTAAGTTGAAGCCTTCAGGCTGCCTGTACGTGTCCCTGTAACTCTAAGTGTGTCCTACTCTGATCTGTAACGTAGTCAGAGACGTTTATGACAAAAATAATAGTTTATTAAATCTGAAAGTTCTCAGTCAATGCCAAATTGCATTCACTAAAGCCTGCATGAGCTGATAAACTGCAAAGATTTCAAATACTATACCAACATTTAATAATTGGAAAAAGTAACTTTACTCTGTGTAGAATAAATTGGTCATATTCATTCGATATTTGTGTAAATTAATTAACACCACACTGTAAATAAGTGCTCGTGAAAACATCTTCATGCAATGGCTTTTAAGCTTCTTTTGACATTTTAATTTTCAAAAAACTGCTGTCTCTGTATACAGAGAATATTATTTTTGCCTCCTCTTAGCATCAGACAAGTCTGAACAGCATGCACCATAAAATTAGTGGTTGTTCTATCGCAAACACATTGGCGACAGGTAAACTGAAAAGGTAATTTATTGTTGAACAGTAAACGCATGACTCAAATAATGAGTGTGAGATAAATCAGATCTCATGTAAGGACAACCGTTAAGCTAAAGGTCAAATATTGTACAAATTCATTTTTCCATTTTTCCACTGACTCATACACTGGGTGATCACAGGAATCACAAAATGCTTTGGTCCTCAGCCAATGAATCCTTCAAGTCAAGACAAGTCAAGAGTTTTATGCAACACAGGTTTACAATTGTGTTCATCACCAGGCACAGTACATAGCGTCTCTGTCCAATTCATTTCAGAAAAAACCCACCACAGGCCAACTTGATTCCAAAATTAAGCTATATAGTCAGATTCAAACCCAATTAATATCCAGATTAAATGAAAATTATGATGCGAAACAGTCAAATTTAGCTGATCTAGTTCTAACTGGATGTGACATTAGATTTCCTACCAACTGGTAAAACGGTCGTCTCTCTTAATGTGTCAGATTTGCTAGCAGTGAGTGAGCTGTCCTGTCCACAACCTTTAGTTTTGCAAGAGTCCTGAACAAATTGTTCAAAACTAGTGAATCACTTTACTGACTCTTAATTAACTTCCAATTAGCTAGCCCTCCACAAACATGTAGCAGCACAGCAGCTTTTGGTAGCTGTAGTTATATTGACATTTCAACTTAACCGCTGCAATATCCCTACGGGAAAAGCAACTCAACTCACTGTTTCCCTTCCTGCAATGAGCTGTGAAAAAAAAAAGAATAAAAGTGCCTGCAGGATGGAGGAATCATTGAGCTGGTAACTCAGTCCAGCACAGCATTTTCCAAACTCATTTCCAGTTTAGCACCTCATTCACTCTTCCACTTATGGCTATTAGTTTGCTCTTTCTGAGCTGATTAACTCTGCTAAATGCCCAGTGGCGTTATAGAAACGCATTTCTTGCAGCTTCTTGAGTCACGTTCAGCCGTTTCAAAAAAGAGAAACGGTTCCAGGATTTATTTTGAGATAAATTTTGTAGAGTGGTGAAAATCCTTTCCTTTATTTACAGTTAAAAGTCAGGGGAGCAGCTGAATTACAAAAGGGATACTGTTGGGTTTGGGAAACATATTGTGAAATATCAACAGATCAAACCATTTATGTGACGGATGTCTTTAGGGAAGGTTTTGTTTTTTTTGTCCCCGTTTTTACTCGGTCAGCCTATCGCTTTCTCTTTTCCTTTTAATACCCACTGGCTGAGCAGTGGGAGACTATGCAGTCATATTTTGACCATAACTAGGCATGAAACATGGAGAGCAAGAGAGAGAGAGAGAGTGCAGAGTTAGGAGAAACACATAAATATGCACAAATCATCAGCTAAAATAAACACTGGAAATATTTACCCACGTCATAGCAAAAAGGGAAAAAAAAACGTTCACCCTTGATCTCATTGCCCACACTGTTTAAATTTTGTCAGCAGCACATTAGATGAGATGTATCCTCCGCCTAATTCGGATGTTCAGAGTAAATTTGAGCTCACTGTTGAGCTTAGGAGATCAATTCTGTCTTGAAAATAAACTCCTCAGTGCCACAAACCACAGATGTCTCCACTTTGGCACATCCATGCTGTCCTCCCAGTGTTTGCTGCCAGCTGTAGGCGTGTTTAGTGCAGAACATCTTGTCCTCAAACTGGTAGAAAACCTATAGACTAGCTAGACTTTCTCATCCAACATCAGTGTCTGACCTCACATATTCACTTCCAGAAGAATCAAATCTTCCCACAAAACCCTAACCCCTGTGAAAAACGATCCCAGAAGAGCTGCAAACGATGTGGCAACATCATTTTACAACATTTTACATGGATCAAGTAAGGGGATGTTAATCGAGTTAATATCTATGAAACTGACACATTTGTGTGTGCAAACAAAGTTTAAAATTAAGAGAAATACAAGAAACATTTACTGTAATTATTTAGTCAGCAGTGTTTGACGGAAGTGCTGAAATTCAACATCTATATCTGCTTGTTTGCATCTGAACTTTTTAGCTAAGGCACAAGATGTCTTCTCCCATCTCCTGCACCCCCTCTACTGGGGATTTTGAAATGAAGACTCCAACTCATCAATAATCTAATTTTTGAAACTGTTTTTTGATAAAAATTTCTTTTAGCTTTGATTACGTGCAAGACTTATGAGACACTCTAAAAAGACCTTTCTATGTTGTGGTAAACTGATGCGAACAATTATAATTAAATGTGTTTTTGTTGCTTTTTTTTCCACTGTAAACCCTGCAGGGAAATATAACTCAACAGTTATATTTCTTGCTCGTTTCTCAAACAGTGACTGGACTCTGACATTTAGGAAAGCATCTTGTTTGCATGTCGCAGCCTGTTTATTCTGGTTTCTCTTCTGGTTACTTTTGGATGGCTTGTGGGGGAGGCTGAGACCATTAGGATCTTTAAACAGATGTTTTGGATAGGTGCTATAATAAAGTCAAGCACCATCTGGCTGCCAGTCAACTCGAATGGATTTCTTCCTGTTCTTGGAAACAGAAAGCAGCGAGACATCCAAACATGGAAAGCCTGAAAGAAAGACAGAAACAGAACTGTGTCCATATTTCACTAAATGAACTATGATCTGCTTTGAACCAAAGAGAACACATTTTATGGTGTTGGAACAATGACATACATCTTAGCCTCTCCTAACCGTAAGCAGACATTCTGTGGTAAAATATGGTATGATTGAGCAAAAAAGAGAACATTTAGAAACCAAGTGACACAGTCTGTGTTGCACTGGCTCACAAATTTGTGAAGGATGAAATAACAGCCCTTTTCCACAAGTATGCACAAGTTGATAAGATATCTTTGTCAGGTTTTACTCAAAACATGTGGAAATACCCCAAAGTATCCTGTCTTCAGACCAAATCCCTTTGCAGCAGATTTAATTAGTGTTGGGTTATTCTTGACTCACTTCTGGAGAAAGGTGCAAATTACATTCAATAACATTTTAGCAATAAGTTTGCAACCTGTCAAAGTTTGCAGTAGCACTCAAATGCCTGCGTACCCAAAGTCTTACCTTTGACCAGGAATTATTTGCTTTGAACAATCTTGTCAAATTGTCTCAGGCAAGTTAAACAGACCGTTTAACACATCTAGTGAACGTCTATAGCATTATTGCTTTAATTTTCCAAGTTATTAGAGAAGGCGTACATTACTGATTGTGTACTTGAGCTAGCCAGCAAAACAGTTTTCATTGGTTGTCTCTGCAATCAATACAGAGTAAAATGAATATGTATCAGTGAATCAACAATTGTTTGACTCACTGGCAGTGCTGGCTTTTGTTCCTGGTTCATAAAGTAATAGATGATAAAGTAAACATAACGTTTATAACATTAAAACGTAATAACTCAAACTTTAAAAATTAATTCAGTTTTCTTGTTGTGATATGAAACATCATGAAATGTGTATTTGAAATTAAAATAGAAAAAAAACTATTTAAAGCAGGTTGTTCGCACGGGGAATCAAACAGGCTAGAGCCGCCCCTGCTTAAGCTAACAATTAATCACACTGACACTTTTGAAGCAATACATTAATTAACTGGTTTAAATAAAGCACCTCTGAGAATCTGTGCTTGCTATTTTTTTTTTTTTTTTGCTGCAGCACTTTTACCAGTATGTGCAGTCTGTCTGGTTGAAGTCTCCTCCCTAAGGCGTTACTTGAAATGGTTTTTGTATTAGTGCACAGTTTGTGACTTTTCACTGAGCGATTACAGTGTGGGATGCAGGTGTGGCATTGGGGTTCAGCTTTAGATATTACTGAATTTCTATTTGTGATCCTAGAGACAGTGTAGACAGCTTTCAAAGAGGATTCCCAAATATAAAAAGGGCAATGTAGCTGGGAGCCCTAAGTAATTAGTTAATGTAAAACTCTAATATAACGTGAACCCAAATACATAGATGAAAATGGAGACGATAAAATGACAACAGCAAGAACCTTACCCAAGTTACACATGTTGAAACTTACTTTTGTAGTAGATATTTTCTAACGGTGGGTCTCGTGTAAGGGGCATAAATAGGCAGGAATCTTAGTAGGTTTATGAGATGCCTGTAATCATCACTTTAGAGATGATTACAAGCATAAACTGAATATTTAATTCCAGAATATATCAAAATAGTTACTGAGAAGAGTCTTTCCTAAATCAGTTTTTTTAAATTCAATATTATGGACTAATGTTTGTATTTATTTAAAAAAAAAAAAAGCATATCCTGAAGTGAAACAGAATGGCAGATAAAGCCGGGGAGTTTGGGGGAAAAAATGTCTTTGCTTGCTGTTATTATCTGTAATCTCTGTTATTTGATCATGTTTTTCACTGCCATGTACAAAGCCTGGACATGTAGAGCAAACAGTGGTTTTGTTGAGATGCCGTTTTGATTTACCATTTCCCATCTTTTTAGTCAAAAGAAAAATCCCCACGCTTTCCAGGATGGAAAGTGATCTTTCACACAGGGTTTCTGCAGGCTCACTTTTGTTGTGGTTTCTGAGGAACTCCTAGGTGGTCCCAGGAGATTTAAGAGTATTATTTAGAAAAGCTTCCAAGTAGGATAAATACTGCAAAGCAGGGGGTGTTGCACTCATTCCCAGTAACTGCAGCAGAAAATGTGTAGTAATCCTGTTCCAGTTGCAGCTGGTTAAATTAGGGGACACTGAGGGATACTTTTTTTTTCAAGAATTTCCTAAGTACTAATTAAGCTTCATTTAAACTCTGCAGTGTAAGTAAGGGTATTTCCATTCCACTTTAAATCTTTCTAACTACAAGTCGCCTGTTTTGAACAGATTCTGTCTGAGAAAGCTCGTATCATCGCAGATTTGCTTCTTTAATGTAATGATAATAAAGGCACAGCAATGAAATGAAGCTCACAATCATCAAATCCTATTTAAAACTTGTTCTGTAGAAACACTTATTATGGATCTCTGAAAAAAAGTTTCCAGAGTTTAAAACGACTAAAAAATAAATAAAACACACAGAGCAGCTGCGAATTGCGCATTATAATTGTGAAAGAGTGATCAAGAACAATTAAAATAGTGTATATTTCACTGGGCTGCAATGCAGCAACGACTTGTTCAATTTGTTAGTGTTTTCCTCGTAACGTCATTCTGCTTCAGATCATAAACTGTGAACCTGAGGGGCAACACGAGTCCTTCCATATGTTGGTTTCTCCGCAGTTGGTGGTCCTCCTTCTACACCTCCAACAGCGTTGGCATCCTTTGAGCTTGTCTATCAGCAGTTTTCCAGCAGACCTGTAATCAGGGAGGCATGGAAGGCAGAAAAGGGGAACATGTTTGGAAACGAATGAAATTATATTTTGAAAGAAAAAGAAAAAAGATGGAAAAGTGATTTACAATCCTTCCACGGAAGACGTAGAGTCTAAGCTCAGGAATCACCTGCATCCTTCCTTTCATTTCCCGTGGTTTTATTGTGTGCTGTTGAATACCCGTCTAATTTATTGCTTTATTTCCACAAATTTCAGTAAAACAAATTAAATTGAGGAACCCAGATTCATATTTCTATCTGCTTCAGGAAGTTTGAGTGTCTTTCAGCAACACACCTCAGGAAGCGCCTCTCCTCTTCCTCTCGCTTGTGTTTGAGCTCAACACTTCCACTCCAGTCGTCCTCCAGTGATTTTCGGAAGGCACGCTTCTTTTCAAAATGATTGGTGTTGTCCTGCATTAACCTGTCCGGAGGGTGAGGGGAGCACATTTTTGATGCACACTTTTTTTCCTTGCATGTCTTTCTGGGATCAAATTTTATGTCCTCACTCCATCTTAGTGTGTTTTAGCATTTCCTTTTTCTTTTTCCAGCTGTAGTTAGAAAAAGAAAAAAGTGTAGTTGGATCTCCTCCCTCTCAGTGGCAACACTGAAGTTCGCCTGAAAGAGCTGTAAGAGTATGAAACACGGGTGTAAAAGAGAAGTTCTGATGAATACCCAGGCCCTTAAAAAAGAATCAATACCCAAAAATCAAAAGGGAAGTAACCTTTTGTGCTCTCTTTCGGTTCTCTGCCCTCCTAATTGCTGTTTCGCAGCGATTTAGTCTTGGTTTGTCAGGCGGACACTCGGGACACGATGTGAACATCTTGTCCTCCACCTAAAAGGCAATCAACACGAAACATTTTGGTTGCAAATGCTTCATAAATTTATGTTGAGCTATGTTTGAGGAGGTTGTGGATGAACATTGGTAAAGCACATTTAAAAAAAGACTATATTCACCGTTAATGTTAACCATTAACCTCAATTTACTTGCTATTATCACTTCCAGAAACAGGAAGGGCACAAAGATAAGTCTTTCCAAGTAAATGAAAGAAATACTAATAATCAGAGATGGCTTTCTGTTTCCTAGCCTGAGCGTCCAGAGCCTTCCTGTAATGTTTGGTTTTCTCCAGTTTCTTCTGGAGCCGCTGAGCCCTCTGCAAAGCTATCCTGAAATTAAAACATATGGACAAACACACGCACACCCGCTGCAAAACACATAAAATCCAGATATCTGACTTGTTGCTCAGTAACTCACTCCTCCATCAGCTGCATCTGGTCAAGTCGCTCTGTAAGAAGGCGGTACTGCTGGTCCTGAGCCACGAGTTGCTGTCTCCTTTCCATCTGGCTCCGTAGATCACGCCTGTAACGATGCTGCCGTATCCTCTTCGGGGGAGTGACTGGTCGAGCCGGGAAGACGAATGATCTCTAAGCACAACTCGGAGGAGACACGGCAATAAAAAAAACCAAACGTCATTATTTTCCTTAAGTTAGTCTTGTGCAAATTCTCCTGACGTGAACAAGAAATATATGAAGGATTCTGTTGTGTGTTCGCAAAGAACGCCGATGCATTTGCACTGGCATGGAATGAGAACTTCCTGCACTGCAGATCCCCCAGTGAAAAGTCAGTATTCAGTACCAGTAAGACCAGTTCACCGTTAAAGCCCACATGTGATCAGTTAAAGTAGTCCAATAGAGAAACATGCAGTAATCCTATATGTCTGCGTTCCTCTCATCAGTGGGCAGGATTTTGGTAATGTCTGATTTTGATCATTGTTTTATCAGTGAGAATGAGGCAAAAAATTGTAACAATAACAAATTAATTTCATGCCAAGCAGACCGGAAGAGTCTGTGACGTGGACATAAAGTTCACTTAAGTTTTCAAGCAAAGACTTGGAATATTTAACCCGTTAAGTTAAATATAACTTAAAAGGTCTTCAGGGGTCAATGAACTACAGGCTCAAGAGGGAATGCTGCTGTGCTTGCTTGTCATGTTTTTCATCCCACAGTTCTTTCAGACGCATCTAAGCTTCCTGCTAAAACAAACCAAACTGATTCCAGTAAAGTAAAACTGATCTCTGTTGTGATCAAAACATTAAACTGACGCATGTGACAATAAGTCGCTGAACTGCAAATAGATGAGCAATCAAAAACACCTTAAGAAATTCCCACAAACCGACTTACTGGTGCAAACTGCTCTCCTACCGCAGTAACCACAGTTGCCATCACGCTGTACAATAAAAAGGATGTGTAAAGGTTGTTGGTTTTATGTTTACTTCTACTCACAGGACAGTCGAAACAGGAGCTCTTCTCCCGCCTTGACATGTGCAAGTTGAACACAGCCACCTTCTTTGCCTGCTCACGCCGCTCAGTTAGCTTTGCCTGAAGACAAACACACTTTCAATAAACATGTTGACGATCATTATTAGCAGTTTTTTCACTTTTACATAAGTCAGCGTAATTAAACGTACTCTTTTGGATGCAGAAATGTAATTTATTGTAGTCGTTTCATTTAACACAGAGGTCATCTTACCAATGCTGGGATTGTCCCAGTTTTGAGAAAAGCAATAGTTCTGGCACCTTTGAAATGGGTGCCATAATGTCGATGGCCATTCATCTCCATACTGGCATACATGGCTGACAAAGTGATTTGTTTTTCACAGAAACGGGGAACCTACAAATTTAATTTCAGCAGTTTGTTACGACAAACTCTTTGCCATAACAAAGAGTTTGTGACTATTGTTGTGGGGATCAGATCTCATCTTCACTGGAACAGTGAGGTAAGGTGACGTCAATAAATCACACAACATGTGCTGCTTTGTTCAGCTGTGTCTCAGCCAATGGAGAGCAGTAAAGTAAACCACTATAATACATTGTTATTTACAGAGTATCCTTTCTTAATTTGTAAACAGAGATTTGCAAGAGGGGTTCATTTCCTCTAGTTCAGTATTAGATCCATGGCTGGAGTTACCCTCATTACTTACCTTTCGTTGGAATTTTTTATTTCTGGAATGGGAAAATGTCATTATTGGCAGAATTTCTTCCTGGTAAATCACCACCACAGGATCTAGCAGCTTGTAGACGTGTCTTTTTCTGGGTAAACCAGTCCTCCTTTTCCTGGTAATTTCTTTTGTGTTTATTGGCCCTGGACTCAATCTGAGAACTCCTGTCATCAAGCAAAAACTCCCTAATTTTGCCAGTAAAGTTTGCTTTTCCATGAAACAATTCACCCTGATACGTGGAGAAGATTTTCCAGAAAGAAATTCAAAAATATTAAAACGAATGAGGTAATCAAGATGAATAAATACTTATGGCACTAAAGCCCCAGTTGTTTTTCAACTAAAGGAAGAAATTTTAGGAAATGTAGGGGATTTTAGTCATATTCACATTTTTCAGACTTGCACAGCACAGCTTTACCTCACATGTAGCCTTTTGTAATTAATACTCTAAATACAAATAAACTGGTGTGTTCTGGCTGTACACTGGCACACACTAGCTCTTGCGCCATCTCCTGCTCATCTCTCCGTTGTTCTTTAAGCAGTAAAATGTTTCCACAAGCTTTCTCCTCTGCGTCTCGTTGCTCTCGTCTGTTCTCTAGAACATTCCTCAGAGTCCGCTGCATGCACAAGTAGCACAGCTCGTACGGCGAGAGCTGGAGAGTTAGGTTTCTTGGAAGCACAGAGCAACAGTAGCTGTATTCTTAGCCTGGCAAGTATTGTGCCAAAAATGCCCAACAGGACTTGAACCTCTCACAGTCAGCATACTCTACATTACATAATATGTTGGGTGTGTGTGACAGAATGAGTCCACAGTTGGTTGCTTCAGCGGAATCTTGTCAGAATGATTTAACAAAAAATATAAGTCCAACAATAAGTATGCAAACATCCTCACTGATGTTTTTATTTGGTCTGGTCATAACTTAGAACAAAGGGACAATAGTGACATATGAGTTGCAGTAACAGTCATGTTGTCACGCTAAACAATGCTTGATATTCCCCACAGATCAACTTTAGATGTAACAATAGTAAGTCAGTGATGGGTGTGGCTGTTTGAACGATTCAATCTCACAACCAAAGCTTTCCCCACATTGACGGAAGATTTTGTAAAAATCTGCTGACAGTCACACAGTGTGAACCCTGCTCTTAGTGACACTGGTCACCATCTTAAATCACAGCTACTCCACTCATTCTATGAAAAATGTATTTTTGCACTGGGAGTGGTTATAACATGTCAAGAATTTCAAGAAGTGTTCCCTGCTCAAACCACCACATTCAGCGAACCGCAGAGCCCACGCCCTCCTCCTGACCTCTAATCTCTATAAAAACCGTCAACGTGGCTGCAAGCAACAGAACTAAGTGGTGGGGGAGGACTGCTCTGTAATGCAGAAGCATTAGCAGCTTGGAAATTGCAGCTACAGGGAGGAGCTACGCCTTGAACGCGGAGCTACGTCCACCCGGGCATTTTGCACAGCTGAATGGTTGCCATGGGAGATTAAAGGATTTCTCAATCATGCATGGAAGAATCAAAGCAACACTCCAGGTATGTTTTTGATTAGAGAATGTGGGAATGAGAGTAGAAGCAGACTGCTTCACACATCAGAAAGACCAACACGATGTTTGAAATAAAAGAAAAGACAAAAAGTTTCTCAACCTCAACCCATTTCTATCAATAGCATTAAACATATTAAAGAGGAGTTGAGGGTGTTAACCCTTCTTGGATGCGGGATTGTCAGAATTTGGGTTGGTTGGGTATGTAGCTGGAGTGGGTGGTGGTTCTCCCTGGGCGGTGAAAGTGATGTATGTTTGTAGATTTAAGAGTGCGGTTGGAGCCATTAGCCCACCTCCTGTCAGGAGATGCTTGGCAGGTGAGTTGATGTCATACTGGTGATTGTTGAGGGGTCCTGTGTGGTTGTGGGCCTCGCTGTCATCTGCTCTGTTTCCTTCACACAAGGTCTTTCTGTATTATGTTATGGGGTGTGGGATTTGAGTGTGATTAATAGCACTAAGTCCTTCTTCCCCGCTCTGATTGGTTGTTTCTGACCAAGCGGTGTATTTCTACAGATGACAATAGGACCATAGGGAGAAGGCGGAGGAGCTCATTTTTTTTCACAGATTGTCTGTGTCATGTTATTCTGTCATGACACAGTGACAATTTTAAGAAATATGTAAAACACCTAATTTTATAACCGTTCACTAATCCAGCCACATAGAGACATTTTATAGCACATTCAAGGTCCGGGAAGGAGCTCCGTCCCCATGGCGGCGCTGGGTCTACCAAGGCGTTTTGCACAACTGAATGGTTGCCACGGGGAAATAAAGTATTTCTCAAACATGCATGAAAGACTCAAGGCAACTTTCCTGGTATTTTTTTTTTTTTTTGTGATGAGGGAATAACATTCTAACATGATGTAAAGCCCAAATAAAGTCAATTTTACACAAGACTTCAAGGTTTTAAACCTTCATGTTCTCTCAGGTGAACCATGGAGAGGTTTCGGTGTTTGCTTACAGTACATGTGCACTTCAAATTGTGTTTCTTTCCTGAAACACACGAAAAGACAGAGCATGATTCTGAAAATTTCCTGGATTTACCTTCAGACATTCCTAGATGAACTCACTGTTCTTGTGTTAACATTTGTTCCAAAGATTGCTTTCAGGTACCAGCTGCATTATAAAGGCTTCAGATGTGCTTGTCCAAGCAGACGTGAAGTGAAAGGAGGTGCGAACAGAGGAGGATCTGTCCGTTCTACATCATTTATGGCGTCTGAAGCTGTTAAAGAGGCGGTGACATTAATCTGAGACCCCCATGAAGCTCTCAGCTCTCCCTAATTAACCTGCTTATTCGGAGCGTTGAAAACTGACCCGCCGTATGAAGTCTCTGTGTGTGTTTTCGTCCACGTGTGTGTTGACTACCTGCTTGTGGGCTCCGCAGGGGGGATTGGATTCAGTTTCTCAGTCAGGCCGACAGCTTTCATCTGCAGTGACTGATTGGATTTAGACTCTCTTTGCTGGGGAACCTCTGCAAAGAAACACAACACTGAGTGGCTTCACTGCTTTAAGGTTCTGCTAACTATCTTGGTTTCACGATGGAAGCTATTAATTATGTTGTTCTAAAGACTGAATCTAAGCCGCGACGTGGGAACATCTTGGGGGACATGTACGAGTTGTGGACTGAAGCTAAAGTCAGAGCCATCACATAACTGTTGTCTCTGAACCATAAGCATCATAAGCAACTTTAAAAACATGATCAGCAGTTCAATGTCTTTTTTGATGAAAGTATAATTAGGATTGAATTTGAAAATCTCTAGAAGAATGAAAGGTTACAGAACAGGACTTACTCAAAGTCCAGTGTGAAGTTTCCACAGTCGCTGGTGATTTGAGGAGACATTCATCCTCTGCGTTTTATCAAGTCCGAACTCAACTTGGCAAGAAGAAGAGCTGGTCAAGTGAGTGCATGTATCCAACAGTGACTTACTTTTCTATATACAGTACAGACCAAAAGTTTGGACACAACTGTGTGTCCAAACTTTTGGTCTGTACTGTATATTTTTGTATTCAAATGTAAATATTCAATGAAACTGGATTTTAGGTTTTCTTTTACTATAAGCTATGAACTTTAAAATGACCCAGAATTACAACTCCAAATACACCCCTTATTATTTATAATTTCTTCAACTGAATTACTGAAATATTTTGTGTGATAAATCTAATTGATTTTAGATGTATCTATTGGTCATATTGAAATACAGCTTAATCCTTTACAATAATCAGCTTGAGGTTCTCACTGAAAACTAAAAAAATGTTGTTCTGATTGTAATTCAAAGTACTAAAAAAAACTATGACAGACTACCAGCTTCCCTGAAACGCTGAAGCGATGTTGTCACTGCCGGTAAAACAAATGCATCAGTAAATTGAAGCAAGAGTGCAGGAAATTCTATGACCAAAGGGCAAATGAAGATAAGATCATGAACTATTGATTTTACTGCCTGTCTGGAGCAAATTGGTTAATAAATGACATTACAAAAAAACAGATCTGTTTGCTTTCTGTTTCTTAAATCACAATGAAGCTATTTTCCATCCATCCATCCATCCATCCATCTCTCATCCTCACCGTGTGGATCAGGCCTCTTTAAACTGTCTGAGGAAAGTTGAGAGGAAGGAAAAAAGTGTAGCAGAAAAAAATTGCTACACATACACTGTTTTGATGGAGTTGTGCTGAAAGTAGCTCTGGGTCCCCACAGGTGCGCTTTTCATTTCAAAGTTTCATTCTCTTTTAGGATGCATTCACACCAGCTCCATTCAGTCTGCTTTAATCAACTTCATAGTTCGTTTGCCTAGAAAGTCCGGTTCGCTTGGTGAGATGTGAATGCGTAATTGATCTCTGATGCGGACCAAAAAAGTGAACTCCGCTCTGCGGAGGAGGACAGGTTTATTTTTTTAAAGGGCGCAATGTGAAAGCGAACCGCACCAACTGAAAGGGAAACAAACGTTACATTTATTATATTTTGGCATCTGAACTAAGTTCACCTTTATTTCAAAATCCGTGACTCTTTGTCTTGTTGAATAAGGATTGGAGTATCATAAAACATACAAATTCTTGAAAGCACATTTTGTGAGCTTTGATATCTTTAGCGTGTAATAAAAAAAATGGACACAGTTCAAGAACCACAATGTTTTATTTGGTTCTGATATCGACTCTGGTGCAGGCAACAATTAAAAAGGCAGATGTCAAGATCATTTTTACAGGATTGAAATGTTCAGCGAAGTTCTGTGTGTCTCTCGGACCGGGTTTCCAGGGGAGGACACTGAAGGGAAGAGGCGAACAACCCGGCAGTGTTCAACATTCCAGCTATTAGAGGAGTCGAGAATCTGAGAGGAGGTTTGTAGCTGATCTGAGCCTGACCGTTCTCGTGTTTTTCCTCTGATATTGTCGACAGCTGGTGGATTTGTTGGAGGTTGGACAGGCAGGTGATCAGCCGATAGACAAGTGTGAATTCGACCAGGGCAGGAGCGCAGCATGAGGAGCATCCAGGAGAACAAGCTCTTCTTCGAAAAAAGAGACCAAGGAGGCGACCACAAGCCACAACTTGATCTATCAGGAAGAGGATGAACGGTTTTTCGAGTAGAGAAACAAAGAGCTAATGCCAGGATGAGTCAAGCATAACATAGGAAAAAAAAACACGATGCCAGATTATGTCTTGGTGGGAGTGAGATCTGGTGATCAGGCTGAGCTGGTTCCTCTATAAAATGTCTATCTTATGAAAAACAAGCAGTTTTCAAAAGATTTCATCCATGAAAGAAAAACAACAACCAGGTCTGATGAGTGCCACGCCAGAAAAAACAATCACAAATTCTTTTAAAAAGAACCTACAGTATGTGATAACATGAAACGAGCTACAGATAGAGAACCTAGAACCCATCTGTCATAAAAAATAATAATAATAATAATAATAGCACAACCAGTTATTATGTACAGGGGTTATTACTTTTTCACAGAGAAGTTTGGTTTGAGACTTTCTTCTCTTAAAATATGAAATAACATAATTTCTTTTGTATTTCCTCTTTTCTTTGCCAATATTAACATTTCTCTGAATGATACCAACATTAAGACAAAAGCAACAACAGAACAAAGTTGTAAAGAAGAACATAATTTCTCACAGTACTGTAGACAGATACTGATGTAGAGTTACTGCAGATTAATTATTCCTCTTGAGCAATATCTCCCAGCTCCAGTTATCCCGCATGTCGAGGTTTCCCCAAGTTAGCTTACATGACCCTAATTGCTCAATTATTTTCTTGGCTTTTTTCTGCAAAGGCATCTTTAAAGACAAGTGAATTTGTAATAGAGAAACATTTAAAACCCCCGATAGGCTAGTTGACTTGAAAACCCCCTGTAGAAGATAGATAGATAGATAGATAGATAGATAGATAGATAGATAGATAGATAGATAGATAGATAGATAGATAGATAGATAGATAGATAGATAGATAGATAGATAGATAGATAGATAGATAGATAGATAGATAGATAGATAGATAGATAGATAGATAGATAGATAGATAGGTTTACCTTCTGCAAGTTCATCTTACATCGTATATAGAATGATACTTCCGTCCATATACACTGCTCAAAAAATAAAGGGAACACTTAAACAGGTGTTTAACACTTAAAGTGTTCCCTTTATTTTTTTGAGCAGTATACATTCAACATCTGGAAGGAAAAAAAAAAGCTCGTCATATCTCCTCGTTTTTCTGTACAACCAGCGCCGAGCAACCTAAACTGTGAAAAGAAAATGAATAACCACGTAGCGTTATTGGAAGAAAAAATATACCGTTTTTCGACAACTGCGCCAGACTCCGCAACATCCGCGTGTCCCGTTCGGACACCTGCAGCAGGATGTTGCTCATCTCATCAAGCCTCAGACCTGCAGAAGCTCTAGAAAGAGTCTGTAGACGCGCCTTTGAAGACGACAGGCGCGAAGACGCACTTGGAGGTCAGAGTTGCACGAATCATGCAAAGAAAAGAAAATCAAAGATCCGGGCTCTTGATTTCTGTTAGAGTTACGGCAAACTGCAACTTAAGCCTAAAGGGAAACCAAAAATGTTCAGGAACATGCGTCATATTTTTTACTTTTTTTTTTTTGAATAGGCAGACAGATTCAATATAAAGACGGGGGGAATGATGATATTAGTGATGAACAGAAGGCTTTACCAAGCGTGTGGCGTACACAATTAAAGAAACAAAAGCAAAAGCAGTGAACATTCAACGCAGTTGTGGACTGTCTGACGACTTGATCTGTCAGTAGCTCACAGATCAAGAAGGGGGAGGTTTTCCAGGGAAAAGTGACTTCACGCATCAAAGTCATTCACACGTCGGAGTCAATCCAGATCACAATGGAGATGAACGTTCTACTGATGCTCCTTCCTTTCCTGACAGGTAATGTAATTTTTATTCTTTACACTAGTTAACCTGTGTTGGATGCATTATTACGTCTCTCTCTCTCTCTCTCTCTCTCTCTCTCTCTCTATATATATATATATATATATATATATATATATCGATAGATAGATAGATAGATAGATAGATAGATAGATAGATAGATAGATAGATAGATAGATAGATAGATAGATAGATAGATAGATAGATAGATAGATAGATAGATAGATAGATAGATAGATAGTTAGTTAGTTAGTTAGTTAGTTAGTTAGTACTGGACATTTAAAATACATAAGCTGAGCTCTGTCTAAACTGTTGAGTACTCTTTATGTACCCCCTCGTAGGTGTGACACAAAAGAAACTTAGACCTTCAGTTTGGCCTAATTCAAGATTGAACATCGGAGAATCGGAGCCACGCTAGGAAATAAAAATAATAATAAAATCACAATCACCGTCAGACGTAGCGCTCATCTGATGTATTTTAAATGTCCAGTACTCTGGTCAACAGCTGCTGTTTGGAATGTGTTATATAATTTTTTTTTTTTCAAAAATAAAATTAACTATCTGTTATTCATTTGTTCTGTCTAGTAAAATGTAAACAATTATGGAGCCAGTATTGTTCATACCGCGATAATAAAGTTTAAAGTTTTTTATTTTATTTTACCAACATCTGGTAATTATTACTGGTAATTTTACCAGTACTCTTGTCAACAACTGTTGATCTTTCTTCTGATTGGTCGTCATATTAATGCTTAGGACTGGACCAGAGCCAAATTCTTACTCCAATCTGATAATCTGTGGAGGAAGCAACAGATTAGGATGGTGGCAAGGGAGGTCTTTCAACCTCAAAGACTTGAGGCTCATTGTAAAAGATAAGGATTACGATTTCTTCATGCTGAGCAACAAGCCTGTTCATGCGTTTAAATATCGTGAGAATTGAGCAAGCAACAAGAAACGTTTCACCTAATTGTCAACATGAAAATTGCGCCACCCGAAGATTAAGTAATTCAAGTTCTGCAATGTCTAAATCGTGTTTACTTAAATGTCAGGCAATATATTTATATATATTCTGCACTGACTGTCAAAAATCCTTTTAGTCAAATATGAACAAGACTTGTTCTTGGAAAATATGACCCCTTAACTATGCAGTGTCTCGTGTTGTCATGTGCTAGTGATTCACAACGGAGGCGCCATGTAAATATTTGTCATGTTCCGCGTTTTTCTGTGTTTATTTTGAGTTTCCTGTGTCTCTGAGTCTCCGTGTTGTCCTGTCTCCCTTTGATTACTTTCTCATTCCCTAATTACCTCCTGTGTATTTAGTCTCACCTGTGTCTCTGTGTTTTGTCGGGTCCTCGTCGTTTGTCACGTCATTTCTGTCTGCCTGTTTGCCAAGCATATTTCTGTTGCTACCGGTGTGAGCCCTGGCTTCTGCTCAGCCGTGCCGCCAGAACTTTGTGGACTGTTTGGAGCATGACTTATTATTAAAATCTACTATTCATCTTACCTGGGTCTACAGCGTCTGCCTCACCACCTCTCACCACCAATTCATGACAATATTTGCTTTAAGATGTTTTTGCTATCTTCAATAATGTTTAATGAGGCATCACAGTAATCGCTGCACTATCAGAACCACATAAAAACTTTCCTCTTCTGTTTTTGAGTTTGTCTCTGAACCGCTAACGGATTAGAGGCTGCAGCTGCTAAAGAGTGTGCCGTTTTCAAACAAACTTATATTGCCTACAACCAAGTCCAACCAATAAATCAGCTAAAATCTGACTCTCTGTTGCAGGTGTATTTTCACTGAGACCTAAAACAATATACACCAGGACAGGGGAGATGGTGGTGCTGCGCTGCCCTCAGAAACATGATTCTGACACGACTATCCTGTGGACCAACCAGACGAGACAGGGGATGGATGTGACCAGCATCCTGTCAACACAGTCAGCTGCTTTGAGTCAGATGGACGTACTTCTACACGGGCACATCCTTGTGATACTCAGTGCCTCTTTGAGCCATCAGGGAAATTATTCATGTTCAGCGAGGTAAGATGAAACACTCAAGACCTTCAAAATGACATTTCTATCTGAATACTAGCATACATCATCAATTGCATGTGGGCTGAATTCCAGAAATAAGGGCTGGCTCAGTGTGTCATCTGGATGCCTGATCAGATTAGCCCCGGAAGTTAAATCCTTACGTCTTCTACAAAACTGTTCCTTGCACATCTGTTGGGTAGGACCTCTGTTCTGAAAGAGTGCTGAAATAGGTGTGAAGCATTATTCAGTTCAGATTGGAGTCAAGGCAGCCTTTACATTTGTCTTGTGGAACATCCTGTTCAACAATATGATCAGAGTTGTTCATAAAATCTGTCAGTGGTTTCAGTAGTATCTGCTGAGCTGCTACATCTGAACATAAAAGTCTGTTATTACGCCTGGAAACATAATATCCACATATTTAATTTCACTTTCAGTTTTAGACTCATTTATCATCTGAACAGGCAATTCAGAACTGTATTTCACCCCTCTTCAGATAATCATTTTATGGCATAATCCAATAACTCTGTTACCCACAGTAGTTGTAAAAATAAAATAAAAAAACAAAGAAAAAAGAGCTATATCTATCTAATATGACTCAAAGGAAATTTTACTTCCAGATCTTAATGCCTTGAAATTGGGCCTCTGTCGCGTTAAAACGGTCTGAAACTCCTCCTTCAGGAATTCCTCATTCCTCTGGTAATCTTTTACAATTTTTGTTAGTGTTGCTCTGGGAAGTAGCTCATATAATGAGCTCAGCAGATGCACAGTTCCACCAGGTGTTTGCTAATTGCTGCTGACTAGTCTGAAGGAGCTGAGTGTTGGAGTCCTGGGGGAGGGCTGATCTGTGAGGTGGAAGGTTGGAAACTGCAACTTTGAGGAGGAGCTGTGCCTCAAAGCTCAGTGCTAGGTCCAACCAGACGTTTTACACAGCTGAATGGTCGCCATGGGAGATTAAAGGATTTCTCAAACATCCATGAAAGAATCAAGCTATGTTTTAGACAAGCATAACATGACATACAGCTCAAAAAAGTTGATTTTTACACAATACTGCCCTGCTAAGTCTTATTGGACTATATTTTTAACAGTCAGTAAAACTGTATGGTTTGCATTGTGATGAACTTAAGGCTTTTATTCTTTTTAAATCTGTAAGCTGGTGTGCTTTTCAGACAAAATATTCTTATATATAATTGTTATTATCTTTTTTGATGGAAGAAGCTTGTTAATTTCTCTACATTGCACTGTTTATTGTTTTTATATTGATGTACCCTGAGGGACTACAGATAAAAACGAGCCTTTATGGCAAACTCTGGCATATCATGTGTTGGGCATTGTCCCTTAGAAATAAATAAACATCAACAGGTGTTCATGCTGCACTGCACTTGAAAATAAGGAGAAAGAAGGCTGAATTAATTATACAATCTCTTAAAAACCCAAATAAAATATGTTTGTAGTTGTGTGACAAAATGTGGAAAAAGTGGAAAAGTTCACCTATACGTTTGCAAGGCACTGCAATCAGGCTTTTCATACACCAGCCATCCTTGTTTTAATTACAGATGCTAAGTGAAAGCTCTCTTGTCACATTGCTTAATGTTTTGACAGGAATGCCAGCAGAAGGTTCTGGTTCAGCCTGATTGTGTATGAACCCCAGTCCAGAGAGTATGAAGAGAGGAATCGTTATTCCACAACATGCTACACACAGGAGTCCTGCACACTGTATTGTCCTACAGCGAACATCCCCGCTCACGATACTCCTAATATCACAGGCAGAGGAATCACTTGGCACAAGGTATTTGAAAGCAGAGGAAGCATCGGTGTGGAAAGGGTCAGCCTGAGAAGGTTGCATGATTTTCTTTCCTTTTCTTCTGAAAGCTTTATTTCAAGGTATTACAATGTGGCGATATCTTTCCACGTTTAAAGATTCACTGCTTCTGAACATGTCTTCCATCTGGCAGGAGGGCGAGACAGTGTCAACACCACACGACTTCCCGAGTGCAGTGGAAAGAGACGGTGGCATCTACAAGTGCATCAGATCTTTCTTGTACGACGGTCAAATTTATAACATGAGCTTCTCAGTAGTGCTGGAAATCCAGAAAAGCAGTAAGGACAACACACTTTGATGTACAGTACAGACCAAAAGTTTGGACACACCTTCTAATTCAATGGGTTTTCTTTATTTTCATGACTATTTATAAGGCAATAAATCCCACTTATTAACCTGACAGGGCACACCTATGAAGTGAAAACCATTTCAGGTGACGACCTCTTGAAGCTCATCAAGAAAATGCAGAGTGTGTGCAAAGCAGTAATCACAGCAAAAGGTTGCTACTTTGAAGAAACTAGAATATAAGGGGTATTTTCAGTTGTTTTACACTTTTTTGTTTAGTGCATATTTCCACATGTGTTATTCATAGTTTGATGCCTTCAGTGTGAATCTACAATGTCAATAGTCATGAAAATAAAGGAAACTCATTGGATTAAAAGGTGTCTCCAAACTTTTGGTCTGTACTGTATATCTATGCTCTTTATATTTTAAACTATTTTAAACAGAAACCTTTTTTTTTTTTTGGTTGCATAGAATATGGAAAATCCGAGATCATCTCGCCACATCAAAATGACGTGTTCCACATAGACTTAGGTGAGTTCTTGTCTGGTTTCATTCTAAGACTGTGTCTCAAAGCTGAATCAATAATTTATGTTTTTTTCAACTCTGTTCTTAGGATCAACATTAGTGATAGAGTGTAAAGCTGTTGCGTACTCCGACTATGACGTGGTGTTTTGGCTAAGTGAGAATTCATTTGTCGATACAGATGAGAGCCTACCCGTTTTCTACAATTATTCAAGGTGAAACTTTTTCTACATATTGTCTGACCAAGCTTGTAAAATAAACACAACACAGTCAGCATTTCGCCCACATCTAGTAGAGCTAATACGTTTGCTTCTTTTCTTTCCATTCTGTTTTGCTCCTTTTAGTACCAAATATATAGATGAAGTAAATATGACAGCCTCGTTAGTCTTCAAAGACGTGTCAGAGGAGGACCTGTTGAAGAAATACACGTGTAAACTGGAGTCTGACCACCAACAGTCAAGCTTTATCACCATCTCTCTGGCTGAAAAACGTACGCCAGGTGAATATTTACAGGATGACATTAACCTTTAATAAACCACCATTAAACTGAAGTCATAATCTGCTGATTTATAACATTTAAATCTTCGACGTAACTTATCTTAATTACTACATATTATGTTAAATTTTCCTACAGCTCATCTGGTCTCGTTCTTCCCAGTCTTCTGCACTTTGGCCGTCGTTGCTGTTGTTGTGATCATGGTGTTGTTACTGGCGTTCCATGTGAAAAGGTCCAAATATTCCAGTTGCAGAGTATAAAAGCGTCAGTGGAGCTCCGGATCAGTTAATCATAGCTTTGGCAAAGTAAGGTTAACATGTTCAGCACCAAGACAAAGCCTCGGTGAGGCTGTGACTGTCAGTTTCTAGAGACTAAAGTCTGGAGGAGTTCATGTTTTCAAGTACTTGCTTCCACCTCACACTGCAAGCAGATAATGCGGCCCATTTAGCAGTGTTTTTTATGCTTGGTTTCCCCCTGGTGGAGATCAATTGTAAGCGCAAGTTTCATTTTACACATACCAATCACACAGATGATTCCTAAGAGGCCAATTAAGCAAAAATAGGCTACGTAGTGTATTAAACATTCTTCCACTGGCTTCACAACTAACTTTCTGCTAAGATAGAAGAAAACAAACCCACCAGCGTAACTCTGCTTTGTCTGAAGTACAATGGGAAGTCATAAAAGAAAAAAAGACATGAAAACTCATTTCATAAAAGCGTAAGAACATGATATATATCAATCAAATTAGTCAAATTTTATTTGTGCAGCACATTTCAGCAACGAGACATTTCCAAGCGCTTTACATCGTAAAAACACAAAAATAAAAAGTCATAAACACAACAACTGAATCATTACATTTATTCAAGTGCCATTGATACATTTTTCATTGATTATGTTTCAAAAGCAACTCCAAACAGGTGGGTTTTTAGGCACTCAGTGATATAATCACATACAAATATACACTGACATAACATTTAAGTCAGTAAAGGTGTAGTCTGATTTTTATCAGACAGCTGACTGACATTGTTCTCTTGGTTTGTACATTATGTATTGTACTATTTATTACACTCATGACCTAAAAGTTGACTTTTTATTGTCTGAAGCTCCAAGGGTGTTTAATTAGCTACCCGACTGTTACAAAGTGTTTGCGAGTATTTAAGGATTTCATGATTTTTTTAATTTTTTTTTTATTGAATCAACTAAAATAACTTCTCCGAGAGGAATGACAGAATGTGGCAAGTACAAATGAGGGAGTGTTATTATTAATGCCACAAAAAGCAGAGATCATTTCTCTACTATAAATCAGTTCAAACTGCTCTACTTTTTCAACCTGCAACAACCAGTGTTAGCCAGCAGGGGGTGGTAGAACATCAACATCTTCACCACTGAACATGAGCTTGGATTAATTTGAAATGAATGGAACAGAATTACTTCAATTTACTAAGTATTCAGAATTTAATAGAGCTAATAAATTGTTCATGAGTTTAAATATAATTAAGCTGACACACATGGACTCATTCATGCATCCAACTATTTTTCCTTGTTTTATGTTTTAATTTGAAATAAAACCTGATTATGTCTTGCTTTGGTTACGTACAGTTAAGGGGAGGATTCCCTCGCATACTACTGCGGTATGCTTTTATATTTTTAGCAGACCAGCAACACTTATTTTAGTGCTGCTAAAATCTTATCCAACATTAAGAAGAGAGATTGTGAAGCTGACTGCATAAGTAGCACATGACTTCAGAACAGCATCATTTCTCTGCCCAGCAAATAAACTGGAAAGAATTGGGGGAAACCTCGTCAGTGATAGAGGGAATTTTTTTTATTGATACAACACATGAAGGTTAGACATCAATAAAGACTCAGGCAAAGGAAACTATTGCATAACGTCGATGTGGTTATGGAGAAGCTTTGTCAGCATTCTGGGAAAAAAACAAACAATGATAATGATTAGTGAAGCAGTTTTTTTTTTAAGTGTGAGATGGTTAAAGTATTTTAGGAGAAGCAACCTCAACTTCACCCTGAATCTTGGCTTTCAGTTGCCCTTCATCAAATCCGAGACAGATGAAAAACATCTGGATTAACCGACCACCATTTTTTTTCCAGTTGACTTGTCTTGTATACGAAGAGATAAATGAAAGTAATAATCTAACAGATTCTAGAAGTTAAGTTGTGGTTGATGCACGTGTCTGCACAGACAGTGGTTGATGCTTCATTCAACACGGTGCACTATTATTATCAGTGTTTGCTTTAAAAGGCTTTCTGCATACATAAATCCCTGGTTCACAGGCAATAGTGAGACAAAGATAAACTAAACTGACTGTTTGAATGTTTTGTGTTTGAAAATTATATGAGTCACTTCAAAATATTTATTAAATGAACAGCACTTCGCATAATGTGTTTGTTGTGAATATATATATATATTTATTTTAATAAAAGTTTCTCCAACTCAGATAACAACATGACCGGACAGAAGATTCATAGAGTTCCTCCTTTTTTTTCTTTTGGACAGTGAATTCAATAGTCTTTTAGGTCTAGTAATTATTTTTTTGTTGTTGTTGGGTTTTTTTTTGGTCCGTTTCAAATGTTTCCTGAGCTCACACATATTATATTAGTTCTTAATTATCACTTTGTTTTTGTCTCAAGTCTCTTGGGGCCAACATGCTAACAGACATTGGAGTATGGGAAGGCTAACCAGCCCTAATGTTCACTTGTGGCGAAGGCCAGCTGTGCTACACGGTACCTGGAAGGTGAAAGTAATCTATGGGTTTACATCACAGGTCTCAAACTCCAGTCCTCGAGGGCGGCTGTCCTGCAGCTTTTAGATGTGCCTCTGCTGCACCACACTTGGGTAGAATAATTAGGTCATTAGCAAGGCTCTGGAGGACTTGAGGTCATTAAGTCATTTCATTCCAGTGTTTTGTGCCTGTGGCACATCTAAAAACTGTAGGACAGTTTTAGTCCTCCCTTGAGGACTTTAGTTTGACACCCCTGGTTTACATGATAAGTAACATAGCATAAAACGTTTATTCCTGAAAGGTGTTGACATGTTCTCAAGCTGAGAGGGGTGGCTTTGACAGTAAAAAACAAAACAAAAAAGAAACTTGAATTTTAAAATGAAATGTTATGACGTCAACAAATCTGTATCCAAGTTCTGTTGCCCACAGTTTTATTGCTGAGTATTTTTCACTTCAATTCTAGGTGAGAAAAAAAAACAACCTATCAATAACTTTATACCACTGTAGGCCTATGTGGGGGGAAATGGTTTCAATAATCGCTGTGTTTTTGGTCACATGCAGAGTAAAGAAAACACAAACACAGATTATGCAGCTTCTTTGGAACAGGAGGTAAAAAAAAATCACACGAGCTGAAAGCGTTCGTGGCGGACTCTTCCCCACAGCTGTACTGTGTACACTGTGGGTGGGTATTTTTTTCTCGTTTACAGAGCAGCTCTTACTTGTCACCGACACAAAAACTCCCGATTATATATTTTTTATTTTTCCAATTACGCCGGAATAAACGGTGAGAGGAGGGACTACCGCGACTCAGTTGTTTCTTGGACTATTGAGACGAAAAGAAAACGAGGGCGGTTTAAGGAATAAGCAACTGTGCCGTGATCTTCCTTAAGTTTCACTTAATCTTCCATCGCACGTCGGTAACGTGGAGGAAGTGGCTTTCAGCGCGTGGGGAGAAATTTAGGCAGGAGCCAAACTGTTCACAGACACGACGCTGCTGGAGGCAACCAAGGATGATTCTGCTTCTTCTCGTCCTTTATACGGGTAAGTCAATGTTGATGGTTTCTAAACAGGTTTACCTTTGACAGGTGCACTATAATGATGGTTATGTGCGGAATGACGTCACGCAAGGAGATGGGAGAAACTGTAGTAAATATGATTTTGACACATTGTCGTTGTAATGGCCGCAAAATAAATGAAAGCGATTTATACACCGCTGGGTTAGATGCGGAGTCCTCTTTAATTAAAAATATTTGATTTACAGTGAACCCTCGTTATGACGCGGTTCACCTTTCGCGGCTTCGCGGATTTTTTTTGTGTCTTTTTTTCCCCCACAGTGCATCGTGTTCTGCGTCCTCATTGGCTTAACAGTCTGCGCGCTTCTTCTCCACCTGTGTGCCAATAACGTTACTGTATTTAAATATACGTAATCCATCCATCCATCCATTTTCTGTTCACCCTTGTCCCCTAATGGGGTCGGGAGGGTTGCTGGTGCCCATCTCCAGCTACGTTCCGGGCGAGAGGCGGGGTACACCCTGGACAGGTCGCCAGTCTGTCGCAGAATATACGTAATACAGCTTGGCAAATTTTGGCAAATATTTTTGCCCAGAAAAAAAGACGAGCAACAACAACTACCGATAACTATGTTCTTCTCTCGAAAAAAAAAAAAAAAAACTCACCTGCACCGCAGGCTTCAGGAGAAAAACACTGCAAAGCGGAGTCAGGCCGCAGCGTCACAGTCAGAGGAGCAGTGAAATACGGGAGTCACAATTTGTCCCACTGTACTTCGTATTGATGATTAAAATGATTATTTTACTGTAGTTATTTGTAAGAGAATGTTATATTTGTTTTAAAAAAAATGCTTCTGCATGAAAACAGATTTTGTTCTTTGGATTCAGTGTAGAGTATTTAATTATGCTTTATAATAATTGTAATTAAAAAAAAAAAAACTACTTCACGGATTTCGCCTATCATGGGTTCTTTTCGGAACGCAACCCCCGCGAAAAACGAGGGTATTTATGTCGTTATCTACATGATAATTAATGATAATTAGGTATGTGGGCAAAATGTTGCGTAGGGAATTTTATCATAAGTAATAGGTGAGAAATGCTCTTGTGCGATTATCTCAGGGGAAACAGTGAGTAAAGCTGCATAATATCATCAACATGAAAGCAGAAAAAAGGGGAAAGTGTCTCAACTTTTTTTTAAAAAAGGCTGTCGGGGAAAAAAACAAGAAACCTTCCTTAATATTGTACACACTAAACCCTCGCAAAAAGAATCAGAAGGATCTTCAAATACTGGAAAATGTTGCATGTAGTTCAGAAGAAATTTGGCTGGTTTCACACCCCTGGCCCCTCCTAGAAATTAGGATGTGGTTAACTTGTTGCCTTCGGTGACTTGACAGCTACTGCAGACCATGTGGTTGACACATCTGGCAGATTGGTGCATTATTATCAAAGTTTGCATCGACCTAAAGGGATTATTTATAGAAAATTCAGATAGCCTTTGCATGCTCCCTACAAAATTGCAACATTTACCACACGATCACTGAAGACGGACGTTTTTTAATGATCATTTAAGGTTGGACTGTAGAAAGAAAACAGAAATGTGACTTATCTTTTTTAGCCTGATGTTCAAAGTCAGGCTTGGTTAGTCAATTTAACCCGCATTTAGACTTCAAGAGACATTTTTTATGTGGCTTTCTTTTCACCTTTTACCTTTCAAACCACTATTTCACATTGTTTAACCTTTGCTCAGGGGAAACGCCATAGTGGTTTCTAATCCATACATAATACCATCAGTGCTATGTGAAAGGATTGAGCAGGCACATCTGGTGTGAAACTAACACTTTAGAGACAGAAGATTGTATCTCGAGTCCAATATGGCGGTGGTGTGATGGTCAGAGGCTGCCTTGCTGCTTCAAGATCTGCACAATCGGCTGAACTTGATTCTCTCATGTTGATTTCTTACCAGAAAAACATGTATAAAAAACATACAAAAAATTCAAAGTTGTCTTTTTTTAGTTGTAAAGTTGTCTTTACTAGCTGAATTAATGGCAAAAATGTCTGGTTTGTAAAAAGTTGTAGAGGTATGTACTAGTTCAGCAGTATATATCCACCAACAAAAACTCAGTTCAGTGTGATATCATTTCATTATAAATTCAAAACTAATTAAATAAGATTTTTCTTTCATTTTCTTATTATTATTAGTTTTTGAACAGCTATATTTTTACAAGGAAATCAACTGATAAAAAAAACAAAAACTACCATAGCAAATTAAATTTGTTGTTTTGTTTTTGCAGGCATTTGTCCCGTGACGGCCAAAGAGATCTATGCTAACGCTGGTGACCTGGTGATGCTAAACTGCAGGGAGTCTAAACATGATGGTACCGTAATGCTTTGGAAGATGGAGAAAGACCAGGAGATGCACCTCTACAGCAACATGTCAGCGTCTGAGCAGCAGAAGCTCGGTTTGATTTTTTATCGGCGCAGCCTTGTGATTCTCAGTGCATCTACAAACCATCAGGGGAATTACTCATGTGGTCCTCTCGGGTACGAACTGATGCTCACACTCCATACCTTAAGAGTCTCTTTGTAGAAATGTATTTAAAAAGAAACGTAAACTTTACTTTAGATGTACATCTTTAAACATAGACCAAGCCATCTGAATAATGATTTTCATGCTCTGTCCATCTCTCTTTGATGATTTACTGGAATACCAGCAGCCAGATGTGGTTCAGACTTACAATATGCGAAGAGCAGTCCACAGATTGTGCCATCAGGAACAAGTACCCTATGAGATGTTTCGCAAAGCAAGCCTGCAAACTGATTTGTCCTGAAGGAAGCATCCCTGATGCAGGAATCCCCGGCATGCAGAGCATGGAACACGTGTGGCACAAGGTATTAAAATCAGCAGTGGGTGTGATCTAATTATATAACATCTGTCTGACAAGTTCAAGTGAGCTTATTCTTGCTAATATTGAAATCCAATAGTATAATTGATTTACAATATGGCTCCTTTCTCAGGAGAATGGTGAGCCCTCAGTTAATTACTTCCCAAGCGTTGGAGTGGAGAATAGTGGAGTCTACATCTGCATGCGGTCTTTCTTGTATTCTGGGGAAATATATAATACTTCCTCTTCATTGGAACTTGATGTCCAAACAGGTGTTACAAAAATGCCCTCTTGATATCTATTTATGTGTTTTTATAGTTAAACTTTTGTCAAAACCTAAAATACATGTCCTTGCGTGCAGATGAGCCTCAGCCAAAGTTAGGAATCTATTTACCCAAGAATGGTCAGATTTTTGAAGTAGAACTCGGTGAGTGTTTTGTTTATAACATTAAGACACCAAAATACATTCTATATTTTTCTGTGTTATTATTATGTTTTCATTCTTCTGTAATTTTCTTTTTTTTTTTATTGCAGGCACAAAAAAAGTGATTGCTTGCAAAGCACTCGTAGATTCTTGCCAAAATGAACCATATTGGACGAGTGACGGGGAATTTGTGGATGACTCGGATTTTTTCACAGATCCATGGCAAGAACCGAACTTACATTTTACATATACTGCAACTGATGATAAATAGAAATGTCATGTAGATGTAATGCTGTCAGTGATAGCTCATTGACGTCCCTTTTGTCCTTTCCATCAGTGAAAATGAAAAAATGCCGAAATGGATGAATACATCTTTAATTTTCAGAGAGGTGTCACCTGAAAACCTGTCAAAAACTTTTACATGTGCATATTCAAGTCACAAACTCATCTCCACCGTCAACATCACCCTCGTTAAAATAGGTGTGGGAATTTTCAAACGTTCAGTGTTCTCGATTGCTCATTTCGTGAACAGATTATTTCTTATTGCAGAACAATTGCAAAATGAGTTATCTAATGATTTCATCAATTCAATCGCCTCCCTGCAGCTCAACCTTCTCATGTGACGCTAATCGTATGCTCTGTCTGCGTTGTGGTGTCGATGGTGGTGATCGTTGTTGTTTATGTGAAGTTTAAAATTGACGTCACCCTTTTCCTACGAGATAAAGTTGGCTTTAAAGATTGCCGAAGCAGCACTTCAGGTGAGTCTTGACCAGAAAAAGCTCATTTGATCTTAAGTTCAAAAAGGAAAATAGACCCAGGGATGCGTTAATTTACTACACAGATTTTGATTGTGCAAGAAGACTATTAAACCAGTCATCCATTTAACTTTATTTGTTTAGAGACCGCACATAGTCAGTGGTACACACTGTTGCCCTATAAGTGATCTTTCTAGTCGTCAGATAATTTGCAGATCCAGTCCATTTTCTGGATTTATTTCTATCAAGACAGTGCAGTTAACATTTCTGAGAAATTATTAAAATTGTCCAGTTGCTAAAACCTTGACAACAGAATGTCAGTGGCGATGGAAAATGTTTCCAAAAGCTTTAAAGACTTAAGAAATGCCTGTCTGCTCTGAGTAGCAACAAAAAAGATGTCTAAGAAGTTATTGTATTTAATTTACATCAGAATGGGTTTTTGAAGGCGAACATGGGAGAAGTTAATAATGGTTTTTTTGTGTTTTTAGATGGAAGAAGCTACGATGCATTTTTGATGTGTTATAAAAGCATCACTGATGGAGGACTGAGTGAGGAAGACAGAAAGTGCCTGGCGAGCACTTTGGAAAATGAGTTTGGCTACAGCATCTGTCTTTATGATCGAGATGTCTTACCTGGTCAAGGTGAGCTGAAATGAAACGCGGCCTATTGTATAGTAAAATTGTAATATTTACCCTGCGCTCATATCCTTTGCAGCTGTAGCCGATGCTGTGTTGGACTGCATACAGCAGAGCCGGGCTGTGGTTTTGATTCCCGGCTTTCCTGATCCTGAACCAGGAAGTGCAGTGCTGAGCGCCATCCACTCTTCTCTAGTGGAGCGGAAGACGCGCTTGATTTTTATAAACACAGAGCAGACGGAGGCGTCGACGTCGGGTTCGTTTCCAGAGGCTTTGCAGCTCCTGAGTAAAGCCGGGAATAGCGTCACCTGGAAGGGACGGCCGCCCCCCACCTCCTTCTGGAAGCAGCTGCGTTATCACTTACCGGCCCCACAGCAAACACCAAAAATGCAACTTTTATCACAAGAATGCTAGGATGATATCCAAACCTAACTAACCATTTTACACTGGACATACAACATGAGCGATAAGAAATGCCAAGTATTTTGTTTATGCGTTAACAAAATAATGCAGAAATCAATTTAATGAATGTGTTTATATTTAAAATATCCTGTTTATTTATGACTTTAGTCTACTGAGTACCTCAGTGCAGTACACTAAGAAAAACTGACATGTGAATGCAACAATTATATTTCTATCTTATTGCAACAGTACAAGTTGAGTATTTGCAGTTGTTTATGTAACATGTGAACAGCACAGTAAAAGTGAACAGCAGAATGTGAATTAATCTCAGTTGTTTTATTATTTAATTTTTACACTTTTGTTTCTTCATTTAGAAATTAAATTTCTGTGTTTATTGTCTTTGCTGCACCATTAAATATGAATAGCAAACATACAATGAGGAAAATCAGTGTTCGTAACGCCCCGCGACTTTACAAGTTCTCCCACTTAGAAATCATGGAGGGGTCTGAAATTTTAATTTTAGGTGCATATATGCTGTGAGAGACAGTATTAAAAAAAAAAATCCAAAAATCACAATATATGATTTTTTTAAAGAATTTATTTGTGTGTTACTGCTGCAAATAAGTATGTGAACACCTTGCAATCAGCAAAAATTCTAGCCATGAAAGACCTGTTAGTCCATTTCTAAAAATCCACCTCCGCTCCACTTATTATTCTAAATTAGAAGCATTTGTTTGAGGTCATTAGCTGCATAAAGACTCCTGCCCACCAAACACAGTCAGTAAGACTCCAACTAGTTACATGGCTAAGACCAAACAGCTCTCCAAAGACTCCAGAGACAAAATTGTAGACCTCCACAAGGCTGGAAAGGGCCAGCCTTAGTAAAATGGATGCCTATGGATGGATGGTAAACTGAAAGTTGTTACTGACACAAACTCACTCACATTTACCAATTAAGATGGAATACGTAAAATGAAACTGAAATACATTTTTAATGAGCTTTACTTGTTGTATATTACACAGGAAATATGTAACTAGGGAACGGGGGGAAACATGCAGCGATGGTCTTGGGGTCAGGAATCAAACACTGGACGGTTACATCAAGACCTCCTGTTAAGAGAGGAAATAGTATTTATGGAGTTGTTTTTGTTAAAGGGTTCTTGGCATCACTCTGGGTCAAAGTGACCCGTACTCCTCTCTTCCTTGTGTGTGAAGTCAGAACTGAACACTATCTATGACTCGGAGAGAATGCTGTTTGGACAAATTAAAACAAAATGAAAATGGAGCAGATGTTGATATCAAGAGGTCCCAAATAATTTCTAGGAAGTCCCAATACACACCCACTATAAATGACGCCAAGAAGCCTTAAGTAAATCAAGGATCTTCTTTCCAACTCACACCAGTAGAGATGAGACTCTATAAATGCGGTGATGTTAGGAATAGAAGGGGGGGATTTTTGAATTTTGTATTGACGTGATTGAGAAGATGTACTGCTGGTAATAAATCTCCACCCGTCTTTGGCCTAAGCAGGAATTGAGTCCTTTGTGCGTTATTTCTTTTACTCATATATTTGAGAGTTAGCCACCTGTCTAATCTCCTACACTCCAAGCCTCCATTCACGGTGAGTCACGCGCCTTTCCTGGAAACCAGTTTTTAAGAAGATTCATACGTTTCTACTAAAAATTGCAGAAGTTGGGGACAGAGGAAGAAGTCTTGGTTTATAATTCAAAGGCATAAAAGACAGCGTGATGTTCTTCCTTCCTTCGGTTTCATTTTCTCTCCAACCTCACGCTGCAGTCAGATTAAGGAAATCACTGTTTGCTCTGAAGGAGAAGGAATCTAGGCAGAGGGCAAACTGTTCACAGTGAAGTCTCTCCTGGCAGTACTGAAGATGTTCCTGATACTTTCATTCCTCGCATTTATCTCAGGTGAGTTAGAATGGGCGCCAGTCGGGAAATGTCTGCAAAGGAGAAATAACAATGTACTTCTTTCTTAGTCAGATGTTGGATGTGTTTCCCTCGAGCACTACTTCCACATTCGTGCGGTTAAAAGTTTTCTGCTCTTTACACCATGATCCTATGGAGATTATTAAAGTTATAAATTAAACATTATCAAGTAAAATTTAGTTTAAGAATTTTAACTCGAAATACAGAATAAAAAGGATCCTGTGCAAGTAGCTGTATGAATTCAGCAAGAATAAGCCTTATTAAGGAAGCAACACAGACACTTAAAACCGCTCTGAAGCTTAAGTGGGTGAGATGGGGGAGAGTTTACATAGAGAAACCGTTCCAGGTTGTTCAATGCTCAAAGCTGTGTGGGAAAGACAGAAAAAAAATAGATCTAATGGAGGTCTTACCTGGAATCTTTCCAAGATATAGTCCCACCAAGATAAAGCTATTTTGGTTACATGTACAAGGTTGGGCGTTGTTTTTCACAGCTTCATGGGAACCAGTCTGCTTCCCATGCTTTGGATCCCTTATCCTTTTGTATAAAACTCATGTGTTGTCTCTGCCTGGCAGAGCTTTTCATCCAGACCTGCTTCATTATTGATTGTCCTACAAGCTCTCTGAGTTGTGCACAATATATGAATAAACCTGATTGAGTGATTTCACCTGACAGTGCTTGGTAAAACAGTTTTTTCCACAACACTGTCTATTTTCGTTAACAGACGATATGATATGTTTGGGGAACATCAAACATTGCACGCCATCAGAAACATACCATTTATGCCGTGAAGCATGGTGGTGGCAGTAAGGTGTCAGGGCGTAGACGGCTTGTAAAGGTAGAGGGGAACATGAACGTGGGAAATATGATAAAATTCAGTAGAATAATCTGACAGATATGTGCAGAGGATGCTTTAATTTACACAATAACATTTGTTTTTGGGGGACTTCTTTTGGTATTTTGCAGATTGCTTTCAGGGTGAACTTGCTTGGAAAGCCAGACCTGAGCATGTTGGTACATGTTTTGAATGTCCTCCACTTGTAGAGTATTTCCCTTACAACTGACTTTAAATTCTTGTCAGACCTCTTTTTTCCCTTTCCAGTCTGGAGGCTGAGGGCCTCAAACTGCTTATTTGACCATTCAGTGGAGTCTAGCTCACCTCTACAAGAAACTCATCATATCAAAGCTACAAGTTTAGCTATTTCAGGTGGAAACAAATGTGGAAGAGTCTTACTTTACCCTTTCTCAGAAAAGTTTGTGTATTAGCTTTTCATTTTTAAAGTTACAAAAGTACATGGAGTTGAAGCAATATATGAGCATAGTTATCACAGTTAACCAGATTGTGTGATGATTTGGCGGTGAAACATAAAGGGTCCCTGTGTTTTTTCATGTTTTTTTGTTTAATGAGATTTTACAAGAAGCTTAGAAGAATAGTAAATTGCTTTTTTATGGGGAAACTAAAGCCAGGAAGCACAGCCACAATGCTTTTCAAGTTAACAAGAATGATGTAAACTTGAGTTATTTCAGAAATAAATTTGCTCACTCTCTTTTTTGGGTTTTTTTTTTAGGCATTTGCCCCATGACAACCAATAAGATCTATGTCAGAGCTGGTGACCTGGTGATGCTGCAATGTGAAGAGTGTAAATATGATGGTACTGTGGTGCTTTGGAAACTGGAGACTGGCCAGAAAACACAACTCTACAGCAACATGTCAGCGTCTGAGCAGCAGCGGCTCGGTTTGGTTCTGTATCAGAACAGACTTGTGATTCTCAGTGCATCTTTAAACCATCAGGGGAATTACTCGTGTGGTCCTCTCAGGTACGACCCATAAACTGATTCCTGTTCAACACATCTACAATCACTCCGTATATTCATAACTGATTCATTCTGTCCATATTACACTTAAATCTTTCATGATTATATTAAAAATATATCAGACAAAATAAAATTACCTGGGAAAAAAAAGCTCTTGTTTTCCAAATGATGATTTCATTATAATGGGAAAAGCAATCTATGCCTGGACTTATGTGAAAAAGTTGTTCATAACATTTTGCAAAAGGTAAAGGTAAATTTCACTAGCCTGACTACTAACCCTGCTACTGCCAGGGTTGAACATAAACCAACACATCATGCTTCAGTCGGATGAGAAACGTCACTGACATCTCAGGCAGGAAATGTTCACACATCCATTTCTGAGACTTGGGGGACTCCAGCGAACCACCTCCAGAGCCATTATCCACAAATGAGGAGAATTTGGATGAAACATTGGTTGTACCTTCCCCAAGAGTCGTTGGCCTAATAAAATTACCTCAAGAGACAACTGGGAATTAATCCAGGTGGAGATAAAAGACCCCAGAACAACATTTAACACCGCAGACCTCATGTTGCTTTAGTTAATGTCGGTGTTCATGATTCAGCAGCAAGAAAAAACGTCATCCATGGGTGAGTTTCAAGAAAAAAAAATGAAAAAAAACCCCATAAAGGGTAGAATCACAGTTGCCAAAATCCACACCAAAGATGTTTGGAAAGTGTTCTGTGGACTGATGAGACTAAAGTGGAATTGATGTTGGTACATCCAACACTTTGATGATCTGGGTCTGATTTGCTTCCTAGGGATCTGGGAGGCATGCAATAATAGAAGCAGCCATGAATTCTGCTTTCTACCAGAAAATCCTGAAGGAGATGGTCGGCGATTAGATTGTGACCTTAAGCTTATTTCCACCTTAGTTATACAGCAGGACAAGGATCCTAAATACCTACAAGTTTAGTACCAAATGGAGGAAAAGGCTCCCTATAAAGTGACCTGTTCAAAATCCTTAATTAAATAAAAACTGAGAAATTGGCTTTTTGTCTGATTTTAAAACTTGTTAATATTCTGCAACAGCTGGAAAATAATTTTTGTCTTCACTTTGATGATTTACGGTATCAGTATCACCAGGTGCCAGATGGAGTTCAGGCTTACAGTATACTCAGAGTCATCCAGAGAGGCTGAGTTTGGAAACAGGTACAGTCAAACATGTTACAAAAACCAAACCTGTGAACTGAACTGCCCTGAAGAAAACCTCCCCTGCAGCACTGCTTGGAAGCTGCTGGGAATCACATGGCACAAGGTATAATAATCAGCAGATCAATCACTGTGGATGTAACTTGATGTCATAACAACAATAACCATGAACATTTAATGGTGCTTTTCTTACATTTCAGTTTGAATTTCAGTATTGTATGTATATTTTTTTTATTGTTCCTGCTTTCCCAGGAGAATGGTGAGATCTCAGAAGATTACTTCCCAAATATTGATGTAGAGAAAAGTGGAGTCTACTTCTGCACCAGGTCTTTCTTGTATTCTGGTCAAACATACAACGCTTCCTTCACAGTGGTACTTGATGTCCAAACAGGTATAAAAGACCCTTTATTTACCAGATTAAGTGTTAGCTAGTTAGTTAGTTAAAGAAAAACACAAATAAATGCGTGTTTCTCTACGTGCAGGAAAGCCGCCGACAAACATAGGAATCTATTCACCAAAGAACGGTAAAGTTTTTGAAGTAGAGCTTGGTGAGTTTTTTTTTTATTATTATTTGAAGCATTGAGATATACATCTGCTCCATTTTCATTTTGTTTTATATATATTTTTTGCATTATGCTATGTTCAGTTCGATGACTTTTTTTGTTTTTCAAGGCAAAACAGCTGCGATTACTTGTACGGCACTCATAGATTCTAGCGACGGTTCGCTGTTCTGGTTGAGAAATGATGAATTTGTGGACAATAACGACACCCTTCGCTATTTCTACAACAGTACATCCTCAAAGTAAGTGCAGAACTCACATTTCTATGTCAAATCGAGTTGATATTACAAACTTAATGACAAACACATTAATATCTTGATGATGTCCACTATTTCCCGTGCTTTCCAGAAACGCATCACTGGATGACGCCATTTATCTGAGCGCAACTTTAGTCTTCAGAGAAGTGTTGGCAGAGGATCTGTCCACAAATTTCAGCTGTAAACTTGAAAGTGCTGAACTCACACGTTTCGTCTCAGTCACCCTGGATAAAACAGGTGTGTGAATTTGTAAACTTATCACATTTTTTTTTTACAATCGTACATCACAGAACATTTACTATGCTGTGGAAAATTAGTTTGAAAGTTGCTGTACTAATTCTCTGCTGCTAACTCTCCCTGCAGCTGGCCCTTCATATGTTATTCTGACCGCGTGCGTCTCCTGCATCCTGGTGGTGATGGTTGTGATTGTTGCTACATATGTGAAGTTTAAAATTGACGTCACCCTTTTCCTAAGAGACAAACTTGGTTCTAGCGGTTGCCAGAGCAACAAGTCAGGTGAGTTTCTTTTTTTGTTTTGTTTTGGCTTTTTTACTAGAAAAGCAAGCCTTGTAACAAAATGCAGCTGAATCAGGTCGACAAAAGCTTCATAAAAATAAAAAGATGCCCTTAGTCTCAAAGTCAGACAAAGAAACTTGGAATTTATAGATTTTATCTGTGTAAGTTTTCTAATATCAGCAGCATAAATTCCTATGGAATTACACTGCCTGCCTGGCCAAAAGAAAAGTCGCCACCAAAAAATGTTCACACTCTCTAATATTTTGTTGGACCGCCTTTAGCTTTGATTACAGCCCGCATTCGCTGTGGCATTGTTTCAATAAGCTTCTGCAGTGTCACAAGATTTATTTCCATCCAGTGTTGCATTAATCTTTCACCAAGATCTTGTATTGATGATGGGAGAGTCTGACCACTGCGCAAAGCCTTCTCCAGCACATCCCAAAGATTCTCAATGGGGTTAAGGTCTGGACTCTGTGGTGGCCAATCCATGTGTGAAAAAGATGTCTCATGCTCCCTGAACCACTCTTTCACAATCTGAGCCCGATGAATCCTGGCATTGTCATCTTGGAATATGCCCGTTCCATTTGGGAAGACAAAATCCATTGATGGAATAACCTGGTCATTCAGTATATTCAGGTAGTCAGCTGACCTCATTCTTTGGGCACACAATGTTGTTGAACCTAGACCTGACCAACTGCAGCAACCCCAGATCATAGCACTGCCCCCACAGGCTTGTACAGTAGGCACTAGGCATGATGGGTGCATCACTTCACCTGCCTCTCTTCTTACCCTGATGCGCCCATCACTCTGGAACAGGGTAAATCTGGACTCATCAGACCACATGACCCCCTTCCATTCCTCCAGAGTCCAATCTTTATGCTCCCTAGCAAACTGAAGCCTTTTTTTCTGGTTAGCCTTACTGATTAGAGGTTTTCTTACGGCTACACAGCTGTTCAATCCCAACCCCTTGAGTTCCCTTCGCATTGTGCGTGTGGAAATGCTTTTGCGTTCACAATTAAACATACTCCTGAGTTCTGCTGTTGTTTTATTTCGATTTGATTTGACCAAACGTTTAAGTAATCGCCGATCACGATCATTCAGGATTTTTTTCCAACCACATTTCTTCCTAGAAGACAATGGTTCCCCACCATCTTTCCAGTTTTCAATGATCCGTTGGACAGTTCTTAACCCAATTCTAGTAGTTTCTGCAATCTCCTTAGATGTTTTCTCTGCTTGATGCATGCCAATGATTTGACCCTTCTTAAACAGACTAACGTCTTTTCCACGACCACAGGATGTGTCTTTTGCCATGGTTGTTTAAGAAATGAGGAGTTACTCATTGCATCAGCTGGGGTTAAATAACTTGTTGCCAGCTGAAAGATAATCGCCTATGCAGTACTTATCCAATAGGAGGCTTGTACCTATTTGCTTAGTTAAATCCAGGTGGCGACTTTTTTTTTGGCCAGGCAGTGTATTATATTGGCCAAACATGGTTTAAAATCTGAAAATGAAGAAAAAAACCTTCCTAAAGTTACAAAAAGAAACAACAATTATCTGTAGACTGTAACAACTGTTTCTGTTTCAGTTCTTAGTTTATTTAACATGAAAATTAATCTCTAAGTTAGGCATGATCTTTGATGGACTCCAGCTTCCTTTACAACAGCGGCTTTTTCTTTGCGTTCAGATGAAAACAGCTACGATGCATTTTTGATGTGTTATAAAAGCATCACTGATGGAGGACTGAGTGAGGAAGACAGAAAGTGCCTGGCGAGCACTTTGGAAGATGAGTTTGGCTACAGCATCTGTCTTTATGATCGAGATGTCTTACCTGGTCAAGGTGAGCTGAAATGAAACGCGGCCTATTGTATAGTAAAATTGTAATATTTACCCTGCGCTCATATCCTTTGCAGCTGTAGCCGATGCTGTGTTGGACTGCATACAGCAGAGCCGGGCTGTGGTTTTGATTCCCGGCTTTCCTGATCCTGAACCAGGAAGTGCAGTGCTGAGCGCCATCCACTCTTCTCTAGTGGAGCGGAAGACGCGCTTGATTTTTATAAACACAGAGCAGACGGAGGCGTCGACGTCGGGTTCGTTTCCAGAGGCTTTGCAGCTCCTGAGTAAAGCCGGGAATAGCGTCACCTGGAAGGGACGGCCGCCCCCCACCTCCTTCTGGAAGCAGCTGCGTTATCACTTACCGGCCCCACAGCAAACACCAAAAATGCAACTTTTATCACAAGAATGCTAGGATCATGGGTGTCGTGGTGGCGCCGGGGAAAGTGCGGCCCATGTACGGAGGCCTTAGTCCTCGACTACTGACACCATTTTTAACAGAGCAAAGGGGCAAAACAGACAATCTGAAAAAGACTACAATGAGCTCCAAGAACAACTGGAAGCTTGGTGAGAAAGTGACAGCTGTTGGAGCAATTACTGAAAACTGGTAAAAATACTAAATTCACCCTCTGTTTGGAGCTCCATTTATGGTCTTGACTTAAGACCATAAATGGTGAAACCCCGAATTAGAAATCTATCGATGAGTCCTGGATGAGTCTTCCAGCAGGACAATATATGTAGATACAATACTAAAACAAACATGAAGCAGCCAAGCCAGAGGTGCATTATGGTTATGAATTAAGTTTTGAGATCTTTAATCCTGCAGAAAATCTGCAAATTCAAATTAGGCTTTGCTAAGGGATAAAAACTGCATTCTATTCAATAGTCAAACATTTCTTATTGTTTATGTAATTCATGTTTTCTCTGATTTAATCAGTTTGTTCTGTTTCCCTTTGTTTAAATGAAACTGCCATATATGAGACATTAGAGGGTTATTGTGTTTAAAAGTAAGCAACAGAAAAACAGCAGGGATCAATGTATCACTTTGAGTCATCCAAGTAATGGGATTTCATTACAATACTACTGAGTAGCAAACTGTGAATTTATCTGTCATGCGTTTTGTTGTTGCTGCGTACACCAACACCTCAGCTTTTGCTCGTCGTCTATTTTAAATTCTTTTGCTAAGATTTCTTCGACATGTTCTCACTGGATCGTGAACAACTACTCAAAATAACTTTATTTCCACAAAAGAAGTCCCAGAAGTGTAAAATATGAAGAACGTGTGCCTTTGCTCATTGTAACCTCTGTTTGTACGAAAGCTGCCAAAAGACATGAAAAGTCTAAGACGAATGAAAGGTTTTTGTTAGAATACATACATAATCTAATTTTTTTTTATGATGTTAATTTACAATTAGTAATAATTTTGAATATTGATTAGTAAAAACGTTCTGGAATAAAGTACATACAATTTGTTTTCACCATTTACTATGATAATTTTCTTATATTCTGCTGTTCATACAAATCTTTTCAAATGCTGTTATTTACTGCTGGTTAATTCTGCTTTCAGCTACTTCCATAGCCAGTTGCTATGAAAGCGAGGCGAATGGTCCAGTCCAGTTCAGGGTGCAGCACAACATCACTGCTGCTGGCTCTTTTGCTGCTCTTGTCAGGTTTTGCGGTGTGAGTGGTGGTGAGGCAGAGGCAGCAAACCCAGGTAGCGATAAAGTAGATGATTTAATAAGATGCAAATCCAAAAGTCCAGAACACAGAGAAGCAGAAAGCAATGATCACTACAGGTGACAACTGGAAACTAGACAGACACGACGAGGAACAAAGAACACAGGTGGGGTTAAATACACAGAGGGTAATCAAGGAGACAAGAAACACCTGGGAACAATCAAGGGGAGACAATACAATACGGAGACTAAGAGACACAGAAACTCAAAATAAACACAGATCCTGACAGCTCTCTGAGCAAACCACAACAAAGAAAGTCGCAATGGCCACAACACACTATTAAAGCAAAAAGCACATTTTAAGATCTTTAAAAAAAGACCTAGGCTTCCCCAGGAAATAGATTTTACTCATCTTGTAACTTTGTTGTGTGTGTGTGTGAGGCGGGGAGGGGGGTTTCCATTCAAGTTCATAGTTGTTGGATGTTGGTAGTAGCACCTTGGCGACTGATGCTCTTCACAAACCCTACTTCCTCTCTCTAGTAGCCGTGAAGCTGTCTTCTTCCTCTTATTTTCTATCTTCTCCTATCTTCTTGCTCATCTCAGTTTCGTTTAAGTTATTTCCACAGTTATCTCTCAATGCTTCTCAATGCAGGAGGTACTTCGCCTCCTGCGCTCCTCTTAAACAACAGTTCATCAGAAATGTAGTCAACCAAAAGACCACTGATACATTCAGGTCTTTATATTTGCCACCTTTACTTTTACACTTTTGTTTTGATGAGCCAAGTGTCTAACGATGGATCACAATAAAACTGTTTCTGCACAATGTTACGGAGCAATATGAAAACATTCAAAAGATATTAGCGTTGCATAAAAGAAATATTTTAGGTGTTAAAAAATCATGCTAAAATTACTTAAAGAAGAATATTCATTTTCTTCAACTCTTCTAAATATTGCAAAGCAAAAAAAAAGGCTGGATTTATTTACGCAAAGCGTAAACAAATAATGGGTGATTTGAAACTTTAGCACAGCAGTGCATTTTAACATCAGATATAACCCCATGAGATCCTGAAGATTAGAACACGTCCCGATACTGGATGTGGTGAACTACTTCTTCAGACTATCTTGTCTCATCTACTCAGACAATGCTGTAACGGTAACCAGCAGCATCTGTTTTGCTACTTCGCTTTTCCACTTCTGCTTCAATACTTTATGAACATAGTACAAGTCAACTCCACTGAGTTTAAAGTTTCTGCACAAAAAATGTGCACATGAAACTAAATTAGTCCCGATACAAAATCATCCAATTCTGAATGACCAGTGCTGTTTGTGACTCACAGTTAGCAGAAAATAAATTACCGTCCTCCGAAAATTGGTGTTGGTCATGAGGCAGATTTTAGACTTCACAATCACAGGCCAAACATGTCACCAAGGTATTCAGTCAGCTATGTTAGATGCAGTTTCACAACACTGCTTAATTTATAAATACATTCTCAAAATTGTAAAAAAAAAAAAAAAAAAAAAAAAAAGAATATCTTGCTCTATTTTAAAAATCTAAAATTAGACCATGAGGGCATACAAGGTTAGTGCAGGAAAAATATTCTAATTTTAAATTTTCTTTCTATTTGTAATTCTACTTCAATTTTAGCCATGAAGATGATTTATTTTTGAATTTATTGCATATGGGATTTTCTGGCGGTTTCCAGCTTGATTCCTATTTCTGTTATCACCTTTGTAGCCAAGACAACATTCTTTGTCAAGAACGTTGAATACAGCAGGCAATTACGAAAGTGCTGAACAAAAACAAGTGGAAATAAAATTCAAGAAAAATGTTGAAACAAGAAAATACAATATGAAATACAAAATAGAATACATATAAAGAAAATAAAAGTAAAATGAACCACTTATACTAGATTGAAAGCTAAGAAGAAGAGGTGGGTCTTAAAATCAGAATTAAAATGGTAAGCGAAGAGGCTTTTCTAATTTGCAGTGGAAAAGCGTTTTATGATTTTAGGAGACACAAAGGCACAGAAATCCCAGAAAGCTTCCTCATTATATGGAAATCCAGGAGATTGTAATTAAGCCATAGAAACAAACTCTTTCACATAATTTTAGTGCTGTGCTCATGTGACATGGTCTTAAAGTACATACTTGTATTGTCCTCCGAATTACACAGTACGGAGATGCAAAATGTGGCAGGGATGGAAAAATGAAAAAGCAGATTTGAATCAAGTGCTGTGTTTTCATGGACCACGAGAAACGGTGGAATGATGTAGGTCAGGTTTAGAGAAGTCATTTCAAATAGGTCATGCAGGGCTAACCATAACTTACAGGTTTAAAGAAGAGCATCTGATGCAAGAGAAAAACTGCATTCCATATATATATATACCTATATATATATATATATATATATACCTATATATATATATATATATATATAGTTTTTAATTTCTGTCTGACTTTTTTTTAATGCTTTCTTTCTTCCTTTTTTGCTTTTATGCTTATCTCCAAAATGCCAAACAAATAATTTCACAACACCAAAAAAAAAAAGACATCTCAACACCATCTACTTCCTACATATAAACATATGAAGTGGAAGTAGCCACCTCCTATGTTTATATAGGAAGTTGCGATCATGTTAGATTTCATAGAAATCAAGTTCAAAGACAAGCAAACAGGAAACTGTGCGTCAACCCACCATGAGAGCAGTTTGCCCTTTGAAAATAACACCACAAGATTCACCCCTCAAGAGAGAGGTTGATAACGTTTAAGATGAAGAAAAGAACATATCCGAAGCATCACTTCTGGCTGGTCATAAAAAAAAGAATTAGTGCGATGTAAAGATCTGCAATATCTTCCACTGACAAAACCAACAAGCCTGTGGTTTTGGAGACGGAGCATGCGAACCGGGATCGTTCTGTTTTACTTTTTCTTTCCAACTATCACAAAGGGATGCTGTGGGAAGAAACAACAGAGGATTTTGACAGGTATTCATTCCAGCTTTGTATTAAAGTGCCTAAAAAGTCAAAGCTAGCACGCAGGAATTTACAAACAACTGAATAATTTGGTCGAAGAAACAAAAAGAGTTTGATGCAGCTGCAAAGCTCCTCTGTGCAGATCAGCTGTTTCATCACTACAAAGCTGTGGAGGGGGAAGTCTTTGTGATGCCATGCGACCCATCTGAGAAGTTCAACGTGAAGAGAGCCGATGCCGGTGAAGGCAAAACATGTGGGGAAGAGTTTGTGGCTAAAGATGCTGGAGCAAATAGAAGTTTCACGGGGTAACTAATGAGGTCATTGTAACAACATTTATTTTAACTGAACGCTAGAGTTTAACTCCATTCACTAAAGTGCCTTGAACGTCGGGTTCATGCTTATATGTTGTTCCTTTAATACATATGTTTTAATACTCTGCATACTAAAAGTGGTTTGATTGGAATATTGTTGATCCCACCTCGCCACTTGACTGTTGTTGCAGGTCAAATTCGACTCTGCAGGTCATCGCAAAAACCAGTTTGAAATGCTTTAAGCCTGAAGAGAGCAGCGTGATGTTGCTGGTTGACGCTGGTGGAAGCATCCCCTGCCCCGGACATGCCTGTTATAACAACACAGGTGTGGTTTGGTACAAGGTGAAGTACATACCAGTGCAAAGTAGCAACTTTTCACAACACCCAAAACCGCTTCCTTGCAAAATCCATTTCTGATTGTTTTTCACGACTGAGGTACTTCGCCAGTGTGAAGGCGACGTGCTCCTAGATCTCAACAGAAATTCACTCCTGTATACCTTCTTGCAGAAAAACAGACCCGTGTCTATAGCTAGAGACTCCTGTGTTAAAGACGGGGAGCTTCACCTCTGCACAGTCTACAAAGAGGACACGGGTGTATTTTATTGTGACAGACGAATAACTGAGCAAGGAGTCGCGAGGATCTTCAGGAGGGCCGTCCACGTTAAAGTCATACGTAAGACTTCGATATTTCTGTTATAATTTAAAAACCTAATTGGAAGCCATTTCATGCATGTGCTGCGCCACAACTGCCACAGTGAGTCACACAAATGTCTGAAGATAATTCTGAAAGTTTTGATTTATCACTTAGCACCTCCTCTGTACTGCAAACCAGACATGCTGCTCACACCCGTTCTACGAACACACAAAAGTCTGCACTGAAAAAACACAGAGTCACAGTTCTGCAAAATGCAGCATGTGTGTAATCTGTAGACAAAACGAATAAGCCTTACATTTTTGCCATGTCATTCAATAATTAATAGACAAATGCTGGCAAATGCTTTCAAGCAGAAACATTTTCTGGGTGTTTTAAACATAAATTTCCATATTTCTCCCATACGTATGCAAAATCCACCTTCTCCTAGCTTTTCAAGCAACACCCCATTTAAAGGATTGCATTTTATGCATGCATCCACTTGTAAGCAGGTGCAGAATCATTTTCGAAGGATTGCAAGAACTTCAAAAACTTCAAAAAACCTTTACAGTTTATAAAGTTAAGGGTCTTCATTATATGGGGAATATGTTGCATTAGCCCCAAATATGGCAGCTATTTTTCTAGATCACCCAGTGACAAACATGTTCATCATAACTGTTTTTATTTCCCCCCCACCAATAAATTAGTTCACTGATAACCCTGAAACTAGGAGGCGTCTTCTGCAGAAAGTGGTTGACTGTTGGTGTGGTTGCTGGAGCCTTTGCTCTGCTGTGGTAGACGTGTAGTGTCACAAATATATGAAATATACAGGCTGAATATTATGTATATATCATATTTTGTTGAATAAATGCACATCATCTAAAAAAATAGTACCTTCACAAACTTTTAGCATCAGGTGTATTGGTAAAAAATATATATATATGTTAATGTGAAGTCAGTTTTTAGGCCTGAGGCAGAGAGGAAGTTTCAGAAATGCAAGATTCAGTTTTTCCACTGTTAGCGCTCATGTTCACATTCACACTTTGTGGTTTTCCTTTTCCCACTAAACAGAGAGTACACACAGCAAGTAATGCTTTCCTGCAGTTATACTTGAATGTAAAGTTCATGTTCGTTTAAAATTTGAAATATTTTCCGGTTTCTTTGTCTTGTGTTTTTAATTTTCCAACTTTATATAGCAAAGTGTTAATAGTACAGATGCAGCAAACATAATAATAATAATAATAATAATAATAATAATAATAAAAACCAAGAGATAAATGAAGAGATAATTCATACTATTTAACACACTTACTGGACATTTCATAATGTACAATGATTCAAGTGCTTTTTAGCTCCAGCAGAGAATTAATTAATTGCATGTGGACAACTCAATGCATGTAGACGCCTGAATGCAGTCTACATGCATTCATGCATGTAGACTGAATGCATATCTACACGCATGCATTCATGGTGTAGACATTCATCTTCCTTCCCCATAAGAAAGGGGAAGAATGTGGATTAAGTAACATGGTGGTTGGAGGCATGCCAGACTAGTATGAATATTTCAAAAACAACATTTTGTGGCTCTAAGAAAAGGGCAGTTCTCAAGGCCACTGAGTAAGTGTGTGTCTCGATAGGGACACACACAATAGTCCCAATGACATATTGCCATTGTAAGTATTTTCCCTCGCATTGTTAATTCTGATTTTCCTAATCGTAACTATTTCATTTCTGCAGTTTGCAATGTTTATTTAGAAGTGAATACTTGATGCTACCATCCACAGTAGCATTTGAAACCGCTTTTTGCTTAAACCAGCTAATTACTTTATTGAGTTTAATGTATTTAAAGAAGCCCTATCTGTTAAGAATGCTGTTATTTATCCTTCTTGGTTCACTGGTTTGCCAGAGCTCTGTTTTCACAGTACTTTAGACTTTTTTTTTTTTTAAAGAAAAATGAAACTGATCTAGTCGTCCCATATCTGTGGCTTACCAGTGCTTTACTGTTTCACCTCTGAGTTTTTCAGTCACTTTCACTGTCTGCATTCTCCACTCGAAAGCATTATCTAATTTGGTTTTTATTCTGAGACAAGTTATCTGGAGCTTTGCAGGAAGCCATGCTGCAAATGGTTTTGTTGTGTTAATCTCGGCAATCTGAGCTTCATCTCTTACAGTTTGATGGAGGATTTCCAGACTCATAAAATATGGTTTCCAACTCTAAAGTGTATCAAAAATATTTACTTAAACTAGCAGGTTGTACGGAAACATTTTATCACAACACATTTGACAGCATTTGTCAAACGCTGTGAAAACATGTGAGGCATAAAAACTGGGCTAATTTTTTTCCTGTTAAACCAAACTCACATAAATAGGATTTATAGTCATCTAAAAAAAAATATTGTTTCAATAACCATCCACTACAGACATTCTTACTGATTTTTTATGACTGAAGAGGAAAAGCTGAAGACTGGTGCTGTCAATTAGATGCACTAGATTAACTGAACAATCAGTAAATGTGACCACCACTATAAAAGCTGGCACTTTAGTTCAGTACTATTAAGGAAGAAATTAACAATAATCTTACATAGCAGTGGTTGCTGCCCACTGATCTGTAAAAGTTTATTTCTAAATAATTTGAAATCAATCATTCCACAGTGAGAAAAATGATTTAGTTTAGTTCAGACAACTTTATTAATGCCAATGGGTAATTGTCACCAACCTGTGTGTACTTTCACCTCTAAAATGCATCTACTAGCCATAATCATCAATACACTGATCGAAAACACACATTAGTACCACAACAGATAAAACAGCAGACAACAAAAACATAAAAAACAGTCACAAGAATATAGCAGCTTGATTTAGGTCTGCAAACCTTCACCTGACTGAAATGTAGGAGTTTTGCAACAATATTCTTCAGACAGAAAAGGTCAAAGTGGAGATTTTGGGCCATAAAGCAGAAGGTTATTTTTGGAGAAAATCAAAAATAATTTCTCATCACAAACTCCCAACTATCTGCCCAGCGTAGTGCTGGAAGATTGATGATAAGGGACTGTTTGGAGACAGAATCAAGGTGCCTAATTTTTTCATGACTTATTCACATAAAACCTTAGGTTTCACCTTGACTGTGGTGAATTACCTGCTAACCTCTTATTTCTCACGTAGAACGGAAAGTGAACTAAAAATAAATCTGTTGTAGTCCAAAAGACTGCTGAAAATAACATGTTGATTTATTTCTTTTTGCATTTTTATATGTAAGACTTTCTAGCAAAGTTTGGTTCTGGATAGTGTAGCGCCTTTGTAGTCCCAGGTTTTGCAGAATGAAAATATAACTTTATTTCCTATTACCACAGCATATTTGAAAGCAAACTCTCCTCCTGTGGTTAAGTATCCAGCTGCTAACATGACTGAGGAGGTTGAGCTTGGTAAGTGCTATGATGCCGCTATCTGGACCAATATCAAAATCTTAGATTTTTTTATTTTCTATCACTGATATTTTATGTAAATGATGTAGACTGTTAAGAATATCCCAGCTTAGTTAAACCAAGCATTTTACACTTGTACATCTGAAACAAATTGTTTTCTGTTTCAGGTCAGCCTCACAACCTCACATGTGACGTAGACTTCGATTTTGAGGTAAACATTTCTCGAAAGGTAGAGTGGTTCATGAATTATGGCGGCGATACGGACAACATGACCCTGTTAGACACGGAGCAGCATCAGTGAGTAAATAACGGCACTTTCAACTGGCAGTTTTGCTTTGAAACAGAAAGTAAGTTAACGTTCTCCTACGTTCCAGTGAAGTCTTATTTTCAGAGACCAAGGTCACGCAGACACACACCATAAAGGAAGTGACGCCTCAGCACCTGACGCACTCGTACACCTGCTTCGCCAGAAACGCTGTGGGAAACAGCAGAGTCACAATTACACTGAAACAAAAGAAGCAAGGTAGCCCATTTGTGCTCCATTTGTTGGGCATTTCCAATTCGGTGTTTGACTTTTTTAAAATTACATCGTTGCTCCAATAGCTGCATATGAAAGGCGATGACTGAGTCAGCTACATCGGTATGACGAGGTGCTTTGGTTATTCCATTTAGTTTCCTTAAATAAGACTTGCGTGGGTGTGAGCTGTGTGATGAAGCCAAACCGAAGGCTTAAAACCACATTGATTTACTGAGGCTCAGATTTTGATTGAGAAGATAACACAATCATGTCAGCCGAGCAACACCTATAAAGAAGAATGCTGCTCGGGTATCCGTACCAAGATAAAAATATTATTGCTAATTTTTGTCTCGACAAAAGGTTGTAGTAATTGTATTTCCTAATATAGTAGATTACAAGATTTTAAGAAAAAAATCAATTTAAATTGTTTATTTAACTTATTTTTAAGCCAAACTTACCCATTTTTTTCATTATTTTTAGAAAATTCTCCCCATTCTCACTCAATCCCAGAGAGGCCAAATCATTTCGCAGCCTTAGTTGATTTTTTAATCATTTTAAAACCTTTAGTAAAAATCAATAATATGTCATACTTGTTCATTATGCTAAAAAAATTAATTGCCTGGTCGGGGTGCAAATAAGAAAATAAATAGTCAGTTTATCTGATTGTGTATTGAAGTAATTAAGCTACACAGTAATGCCAATTTTAAGATGTGTGTGTGCTTTCATTCCAGTAAAATGGCCGTCACTGGTTGGGTATCCGTTTGGCTGCTTTCTGCTGGTAGTCTGCCTGGGAATCACCTTGCATGTGAAGTGGGTGGAATTACAGCTCATCTTCAGATCACGCTTCCAGTTTGGAAAAGATGATGGAGGTCAGAAAACACACACACGCACACCCACACACACGCACACACACCCCCGCATGCTACGGCTGATCTCATTGCTAAGACCTGACATTGTGAAATCTCACGTTATTCAAGCAACTGCAGATGCAGTTTTCTGATAATACACAGTAATGTTGCTTATGGTAGAAAAAAAAATGTAATTCCTATTTTAATATTTAATTTTTTTTTTACCTTACAGAGAAGGAATTTGATGTTTTTGTGTCATATGTGTGGACGGGTCCATCAGCAGAGGCGGTAAATGGTTTGACCATTTCCTCCAGGCCTTACAGTGATGCAGGAGGTAGGAGCGAATATGCGTATCATTGTTTGGATTTAAAAGAGAACAAAATAAGTAAAGTTTTGTTTCCTTCGTACATCAAACGTAGAGATGCAGAGCCGTGAGGAACCGATAGAAATGTGGCTGCCACAGGTGTTAGAGGACCAGTGGGGGTATCGCGTTTGTCTGCTGGAAAGGGACATTCTTCCAGGAGGGGGTAATAGCATCAGCTGTGTGTGAGTGAGTGTGTGTGTGTGTCTGTCTCCACAAATGTTTTAATTAATTATCTGATTTTGCTTTACAGCTTATACAAACGATGTGGTTCTCACTATAAACAGAAGTCGGATGCTCATCTGTGTCCTGTCAGCTGAATATTTCGCCAGCAGCAACGCTGTTTTTGTACTGGAATCAGGAGTCAAGGTAGGCCGCCATATTTCAGAGTGGTTTGGTTTCTGTCGCTATCGCTGCTTTTTTTGAGTGTGTACTGCAGTGGAAACTGGAAAATACAATTTAAAAAGTTTTAATTAGTCAAAATTTATGTTTTTAAAAGGACAGTTTCTATATTTTCATAGAAAATGATCAATTATGAGAAACTGATCATTTAGAAACTGGACAAAATAAGTTAAGAGCAACTTCCCTTTCAATACTTTGATTTCATTTATTGCATGAATGCAGCTTAGTGTGGGTAGGCCTAAAATAAACATGGCATTTTTTTTTATTACAGCTCACAGCCAATGCATCATTATTAAAGTTTTGCTGAAAGTGGTAAATTTGTTCAAATTCTGATCTGTCAGCTTTATGGGACAAATGATAAATTATGCTTTGAGATTTTGCATTGCACATAATTATTCAAAATGAATTCCACCTAAGTTTTTTATTTACATACTTATGGGTTTAAATGTTTTTGCGTGTTTTTTTGTTGGTTTTTTTAAATACCAGAAGAACAAACGCAAGCCAGTACCATTCCCACTGCTTACTGCTTTTCATTCACAAGAATCTCTAGTTCTTCAATATTTTCTACATAATATTTCCCCCCCAAAACTTTGTGGACTTTTAAAGGAAAAAGAGAAAACACCAGAACTGTTAAAAATCCAGATTAAACTCATTCTGAGAGTAATACAAAATCAGCTTGGTTTTATTTTGCACTGTTTTGACATAAACTGAAACTGGCATCGGTACAAGAAATAAAGACACTCAATCCACAACAAAGCACAAAGGATCCTCTGTAGTTTCTGAATGGTTCAGTTTACCATCCTGATTCACTGTCAAGTCATTTTAACCCCAGTGACTCACATCTCCTTCCACATCTTTAGGCCTTAATGCAAAACTCCGCCTTCAAGATGCTGTTGATTTGGACCAGAGGAACTTCGGCGTCCTTCATCCAGCCAGAACCTCCACTGCCCAAACTGGTGCAAAGAGCCTTGAAGGTGCTTCCCAGTCTGCAGTGGAGCACAGACGCACCTTCCACGGCCACCAGGAGCTTCTGGATCTCTTTGCAGAAAGCTATGCCAGCTGATGGAGCGAGGCTGGCTTCACATTTGCAATAAGCCTGAGGTGTGGGAAACATGTTTCCCCGCTGGCACTCTACTCAATATGCGTTAGTTTTCATAAATGTGCATCACCAAAAGACCATATCAGAAAGCTAAAGCTGAGTCTGAACAAAGAAATGTGTGAAGAGCGGTTCCATGGTGACGCACATGCAGGCGTACTAAGTGTTAATTTAAAATGCTCAGGGGGAAGGGAATAAAAAAATCATTTTCCATCTGCAGGAATTCGTCCGTCTCATCAAATTTTCATCAATTCTTCAGTTTAAGACTGTGGAAAGAAATAAAAACTTAACTATTAAATAAAAATAAATATGGAATTTATCATGATTTCTCCGACTGCTGCAATAAATAATTGAAAACCATTTTTTAAATTCATATTCACTAGACATGATTGAAACAAAGACTATAGCAATAGGTGTTGATATATTTTATTCGGAGATGTCAGAACGAATGGTTGCGTAATCCGCAGAAAAATCTAAACTACACATTTTGGATAGTGGGAAAAGAGTTTAAGACACATAACATGTTGGTGAGTTATGATATTAAATTCAAAAGGAAAAGAGTTTGGGAAAGTACCTAATTTGAACAAAAGTGCAACCAAGAAAGTGTATATGGTAACAATTCAATGCTTAAATATTTGACAACAGAAAACATTTACTGTAAGCGTGACAAACTGGAGTTCGGCTGCATGTTTGATAGGCTGAATGAGGCAGAAATGAAAACAAAAAGAAAAAGTGTGTTCTCATAGGTGAGGGAGCTGGTGAAAGCAAAGGGCTGTGCAGTAAAAGTGAGGATCTAAATTCAAAAAAGAATTTAATCTGAAAACAAAACAAAAAAAAAAAACTACACTTAATATTTTAACCCACCGTCTAGTTTGTGAATTAAGAAATAAAACATTGTCACTATGTACATTTTTACACCAACATCAGACAAGCAACGTGCTTGTTAGGATTAAACCAAACCAGCGCATGGAGGGAACAAGAACGGTAACATCATGAGAGCAGGAACTATCCCAATCATCTAATTAGCCAACAAAACAAAAGCAACACGTAGCAAAAACATTTCAAATTATTTTCTGGCCAACTCCTCCCTTTGTCATCACCACTCCACATCTCTGGAGCCAGAGACACCTGGCAATTTCTCCTCTCGAGTTAAGATCAACCAGCTGTGGTTAGAAGCGTAAACACAAGGGGGAAGACTGCAAATTAGCCTCCACTGCTGTGCGCCGAGTTGTACAAACCAAGGCTGCAGCGACAAAAATGAGAGCCTTCATAGAGATCTCACAACGTTAACAAGTATAAAAATGTCATTTAGTGACAGACGTTTGTGGCAGTGATTTACAACTTGTCAGATTGGGTTTTCATCTTCCTCTCCCAGAGTTTCTGATTATCAGAGAAGCCCTGCTTGCCCTTGTTGAAGGAGTTAGGGCCTGCAGATGTTGGGGTCTCCCTGAAAAGATAAGTTTATCGTCTTACGTCAAGTTATAAAAAAAAAAAACTTAACACACATTTGAAAACAGATGTCTACATACACTGCATAAAAAGTTTTTTTTTTTTTACAAAAATGTTACTTTTTTCTTTCTTTTTGAAAAAAAAAAAAAAATCAAAAACTGATTTACTAAAAGAAAAACGGGCAAAACTGTCGCAGCTTCTGTACCTCCCAATGTTCTTCATCCTCATCTTTGCTTCTGGAGGCATTTCTTCTGGTTCGCTCTATACAAGAGAGAAAACTAACATCAGCTACTTTTCATCGATTCCACTCCATACGACGTTTTTTTTTTTTTTATGAGCAGGTACTTACATCATCATCTTCGTTAAAAACTGACACCAGCTTTTTTGGAGGAAGTGATGGCACTGTCTCCTTGGGTTTCTAGAACAGGTCAGGGACAAAAATAAAGTAAAACAGCTAAGCAGCATCCACACTTCCTTGTTTTGTGACATAACTAAAGACATCTTCATATTTAGTAAGAGTTAAGTAAAAATAAAATTGTAATAATTAACCAACTTTAGGTTGTTTCAAAACCCAAACACGTAGGAATAGAATCTGCTCATCTTTATAACCCAAAGGCCTCAACATTTTCATGGCTCAGACCTCAGTGTGCTCATTGTCAGGCTGTTCTGCAACTACTTTCACAATACTATCTGCACAAATGGTGTTCTGTAAAATAAGCTTAACACTTACCGTTGCTCCTAGTTTGATAGAAATAGGGTTTGATTTCTTCGCCATCTTACTGCCCATGCTGAAGCCAATTTTGGAGGTTTTGCATGGTGCTGGTTGGTCTGCTGAGGACTCGTCCTCGTCTTCAGGGGTAAGATGCTGAGATGTGCGTTTGACAGCAGCCCCATCTCCTCCCCCAGTGCTACAAGAGACAGGCTTAGTTTTCACTCTGTCCTCCTCCTCCTGTGGCCCTGCTTGAGGCAAGACAACTCGCCAAGGTGAACAACTGCTTTGTGGGATCTGGGAGTGTTCAAAGCTACAATTTAAGTTCTTATTTGCTTAGAATTCAGATTACAAGTCTTATTTATGAACGTCACAGTTAATGGCAGTAGCTGATAGAGTTTACACCACACATGAAGCCAAGGATATTACTAGTTTTACTAGTACAGAACAAACTAGAAGAAAACATGGATTGATACACTGAAGTCGCTGTAGCTGCCATTTTAACAGTGACAGTGCTCGTCAAATTATTCTAGAATAAAAGGTTAGTTTCTTAAAGACATTTTCAAATGCCTGTAAACCTGATCATGCAGGCTTTCTACTTTATATCAAGGTAGTCACAATGTAGTGACTACGGAGTAGGTAGTGTAGGTAGAAAATTTCAATCCCTTTTCCCTAACTCGGTAAATGGTTTATGATGTGTTGGGGGAGAAAAAGAAAAACAATGATCAGATATGAAAAATTATATTAAAAAGTCCATTCAAGACTTGTGAACATGAATGCACATGAATATCACTACTATAATGCAGCATAAACAGGGCATATTCTTTTAAAAAAAAACAATCTAATTATTATATTTAATATACTACTATTACTACCAATGCATGGTTACCTTAAAACAAAAATTAATAGTGATTTCAGTCGGATACAAACCATATAGATAACTGATTGTGTGATTTTAATTAGACACATTTTTATCTGGCATTTAACACGAAGCAAATAAAAATGACGAAATAAAGCCAACAGTATTCAAAGCTGAATGCAGTTGCTTCTTTTCTCTGCGAGTCCAGCCATCACTAAATCAAAAAGTCATTTAATTCTGTCTCCAATTCCTCTTGGATCAAGACGTTTACCTGGAAACTGCCTGTGGTAAGTTAGCTTAGCAAATTCTTAGCTTAACTTAGCAAATAACAAAAGACTGCTGTTACCTAAACTCATGTAAATGATGAGTGATTCTCTTGGTTTGTAGCCTCATTAACACTCTTTAAGTAACATTACTTGTAGCCTTATTCCAGCGTTAATGATGCTAGCAGTAGCCACCTAAAGCTAACATGTAGCAAGTTCACAAAGCGTCTATTTGTAGGACGAGCTTCTTTTAAGCAAATGGGTAGCACATCAATACACTATTTAACAGTTTTTATATGTTAACTAGATTTTAAACATCAAAACAGCACAAGTATCACCTCCGTCGTCGGAGCTATTTTTCCTGTTAGGCCTGTTATCCGCCATCATATCTTTCTCTGGCATCTGCCACTAGTCTTTATTTGGCGCTGTTTGATTTATGGACTTCACAAGGTTCGCAAACTAGAGACGAAGAAGAAGAAGCAGCAGCAGAAGGGAGAAAAAAAAACCCACAAAAATGATAGCAAGCTAACTTGTAAGGGAAAGAGGGAAGCAGGTAAGAAATATTCAGTTACCAAGTTAAGAAGAACATTTTGTCAGGGGCTCAGTTTAAATAATACATATAAAAGAAATTAAGACGGTAACGGTATTCCAGATTACTTGAAAATATTGTTGTGTTAGCTAACCTTCGTTTTCATGCTATCTTAAGGTAGCATGCGACTAATATCCTTCATATTAATCCACATTATTACCAAATAATGCCGCATAATTTATTTTTCGCCGGTATTTTTTTAAATCCACCCAGGGGTTGAAATGTTTTGCAGCTTATTTTCTTGAGCTTTGAAACGTTACCTGTAATCGAAAAGGTTTCTTTGATGATTGAGTCATTACAGGGAAGGAAATCCTATATTCCTGGGTTTGAATAGAACATGAAACAATTTAAAGTATTCGGAATTAATGTATTTAATACTACCGCAGGCTTCAAGGTTAATTACCCATCAACTAGCATATGTAAAACCATAGGGACGCTAGTGTAGACAGGCTACTGAAGACATATATTATGGAGAAACTTAACAATTGGATAACAGAATCAGTGTCACTGTCAGACTGTCCCACCCTATCAAAAATAATTCAGTATAAGAATTCAAGAGCCAAGTGATGGCTGAGTTGACAGCAGAGTAACCAAAGTTGCTTGGTATAAAAAAAAAGTTCATTCACACATTAGTATAGGAGAAGGCTTTGCCTCTGACCAATGACCTTTGGAGATGTGCACCAAACCCCAGTGACCCTGCAAGGATAAGCAGGTATAGACGACGGATTGCCTACATGACACGTCAGTACTAATTAACTTCACTCTTGACAGTGATCAAGAAAACAAATTGCATTTCAAAGTTTACAGCAGCTAATAGACCAAGAATTGCCCCTCAATTAGAACTGGTGAAGCGTTTTGGATGGGAGGCCTACAAAGAGGATAGAAACAGTTGCCCTCTGTGTTCATGCATGTTTTTCTAATGTCTTTATTGTTTCTCTTAGGTTTTTTTTTAAAGTTTTTGGTTAAACAATGTACATGTCGGCATGGGACAGGCCCTGTGTATATGCTCCCGTGGCTCCATCACCATTGATAACAAAAAGTACTACTTTGTCCAGAAATTGGATGAAGGGTGAGTTGACTTGATTGTGTTGTAGGGTTTCATGTCAACTGCTGTACAACTTTATTGTTATTGTAATTGTAACATTTAGGATTCACATTACCCCCCTTTTAATGTCATGCTTCCTCTAACCTGCTTTCTCTCCGTCAATTCAGTGGGTTCAGCTATGTTGATCTGGTTGAGGGTGCAAAGGACGGACAGTTCTACGCTCTGAAGAGGATCTTATGTCATGATCGCCAGGCTCGCCAGGAGGCTCAGACGGAGGTGGAAATGCATCAGATGTTTAATCATCCCAACATCTTGAGCCTGGTTGCATATGCCTTCTCTGACAGCGGAGGCAAGACAGAAGCCTGGCTACTTCTGCCTTACGTTAGAGTAAGTTGATACTGTAATTTGGACGACGAAGGAAACTTGTCAGAATGTGATCCTGTTGTGATTTGTTTGTGTATTTGTGAACAGAAAGGAACCCTGTGGTCTGTCTTAGAGAAGCTAAGAGACAAAGGGAGCTCAATGCCTGAAAACCAGATTTTGACAATCTTCCGCGGAATCTGCTCTGGTTTGAAGACCATTCACGACAAAGGCTATGCCCACAGGTAAAGTCGCCCAACTTTCAGAGACGAGCAAATTGTATTTGTTGCATTTTATGTGAAGTTGTATGCATCCATGTGCCAAAACACAAAGCACAAGTATGTCTATGTAAAAGATATGATCACAGGGGTTTCCATAAAGAAATACAGATTAGTTTCACATATATTTTAGATGCAATTGTTTTAAGTAAATCTTCGGTTATTTGGTCCAAGAAAGAAATAACCATCTACAGAAACACTGCAAATACTTATTGAAGATGGACATTATGGAGGGGTGATGTTTGCACAGTGAAGAGCATCTACGTTTATCTGACCGATCTGGCGGAACTGCTAATCATATCTTATATGTTAACACGCAGCTTGCCTGATGTCATAACTACAGAAGTTGATACTTATGCTCATGAACAGATTAATAAGATTAGTTAGTATATTCATCTGTTCCCAATCTGCTCGTCCATCACAGAAAAGCACGAGAGGAGTGATTAAGGCTTTTGATTATTGAAAACATACTGTGATAAGTGTGATGTGTATGAATATTTGACAAAACTGCTTTGTAAAAATGTTTAAATTAGCAAGTCTGCTGATGTGCTGTTTTTCTTTTGGTGTCCCCAAACAAAAAAACTTTTGTCATTCCTACAGAATTTAGCTTCCAGTGTTTATAATTTTGTGACTGTCTTGTGTATAAAAAGCCTTCTGGTTATTATTGTCCACCACTTATGTCATTTTATTTAATCTGACAGGGATCTGAAACCCACAAATGTCCTCTTGGATGAGGAAGACAGGCCAGTTCTAATGGATCTGGGCTCAATGAACCGGGCAAGAATTGAGGTAAGAGTGGACATCTATAGAAAGTTGGAAAATCTTTACTTATTAATTGTAAATATTTTCACAAGGTGATAGCCACCTATAAAATTGCGAAGTTAATTTGATGTGATCGACAGAGTGCGACACATATTGTCACTTAGACAGAAGTGTTAAAACATAGTATACAGTAGCCAGAAGCACTGCAAATAATTGATTCTTAAATAATATTGAATACTTATGAACAGGTTTTCTTTTTCAATAAATGGTTCTGTTTTTCACCACTAGGTGGCAGCTTAGCATTGTTGATGCTGTTGTAACTCTTCATAAGATGAGGTTCACGTCCTAACATCTTCTGTCTTTCTGGTAGTTTTTTCTCAGGGCAGCCATTGTAATGTATTTTGTTTTCAAATCAACAGCACTGTTTTAATCGGTTAATTCAGAATCTTTTTTTTGTAATGCACGACAAAAAAAACACATTTCTCTTTAAATTCATAACTTGGATGTTCAGAAATGGTGTCAAAAATTGTATTTTATTTTCATTTGTGCTGTGAACGTTGAAGTGTACTAGATTTACTTTTAGGCATTACTCACTATAATACTAATTGGTCTATTTTTAAATTTTTTTGAATAGGTCAGGGGATCCAGAGAAGCCATGACTGTACAGGACTGGGCGGCCCAAAGATGTACCATTTCCTACAGAGCTCCTGAGCTCTTTAACGTAGAAAGTCACTGCATTATAGATGAGCGAACTGATATTTGGGTAAGACATCTTCCCTCCCGTTTTGAGTTTTGAAATTGTCTTAGTTTATTTTCTATATTGGCCTCTGTATCTCTCTGACGCTTGAAATAAAAGTGAAAATCTTTATTTCAGCTAATAACATCTTCTGTGTGTGTTTTCATAAACCTCCAGTCGCTGGGCTGCGTGCTGTACTGCATGATGATGCTGGAGGGCCCTTATGATCTGATCTTTCAGAAGGGGGATAGTGTTGCTCTGGCTGTCCAGAATCCAGTGACCATCCCTTCAACTTGTAGGTCCGTATTCAAACTGCAACAAAACGATGAGCACTTACCACAAAGTTTTAAGTTTTGTAGCAGTTGTTAACCAAGATTACCTTACACTTCTTGCATTTTTCATTCACTACTTCTGTCTTGTACTTTCCTCCACAACAAAGTTAAAACTTAAAATGTACCATCTTGCTTTTTTGTGATCAAATTAGAGCATTACTTTTGTAAGTATAGCTTGTCTTGTTGCTTATGAAGACTTCTTCCAGCAAAATAACAACAAATCATATTCTTGTTGTTTGTGATTCAAATCTAAACTATTAGCTCAACATTTGCATCTCTGGATGTGAATTAAACTGTGCTAATCTTTTGTCTGTCTGTTTTTGATTCAGTTACTCCAATGGTCTCCAGATGCTGCTGAGCTCCATAATGGTTTCGAATCCCCAGGAGCGACCGGGCGTCGGCTGGGTCCTCGATCAGGTACAGGACCTGCAGAGCCGCAGTCCAAACACTCAGACCAACATGGTTTGATTCCTTCATGTTGCGCCATGGACACTTCATCACGTCAGTGTACCTTCGCTTAGTTCCAGGTTGAAATCTCACCTTTTATTTGTTCTTTTAAAGTGTAAAATGTTTCTGGGTTGTTTTTTTATTGTGACAGTTGCTATCTAATTAATTGCTTAATCCTTTTAAAGCAAAATTAAAGAAATGCCTTAAATTGTTTCACACTCTGAAGTGCAATGCATTACCATGTCGTTGGTATTAGGATAATATCACTTTATTTCTTTCTTAATAGTTGTTAAAGGGGATGAATAGTTCAGGTTTTTCTTTAAATGATCGGCATTTTATTTTGGCTCTTGAATAGATCTGGGAAAAAGGTGCTAGCTGGGTTTACCAGAAAGCAGACAAATCATTCATCATATTATATCTGGTTGACTTTATCTGTTCTGAATAAAATTAATCAAAACATACATTACGTAAAAAGGTACATTTTGAGTAAATGGCTTGTGGATTTAGTTAGTTACACCTTAAAGGGTGCCACTCTGTCCTCCTTTTTCCAAAGCTAGTCTGGGACAAATAGCCAATGGTGTATATTTAGTACCTGCAGCTTCCTGACCTGCTTCATTAAGCAATATATTGTAACATTTGGGCACAGTAATGCAGTGACTGCTTTGCCATTGAAGCTGAAATCAGCTGCCAGCTGATTGCACTAATAGACGGCCTAAATTTGTTTCCTTTCATACACATAAGGCACGGTTGCTGTAGAGACCCAACTTTGTGAAGTTTGAATGCCTAATATTTAGCTTGAAATATGTATTTTAACAAAGAAAATGATTTTATGTCTGTTAACGGGGGAAATAAAAAATGAAGCAAGCGTTTTCTTGTTGGACCTAGTTATAGTTTTTATGAATATTGTCATTATTATAGTCAGACATTAATGAAATTTAAACTTTCCAGTGAATGAATGTTGCTTGAATTTAGCATGTTGGGTTACATTCTCCCTAAAAAAGGATTAATGATTATTTATTATTCCTCAGTTTCGGTCCGACATCTGTTTTTAAAATGTCAGCTGTTATTTTTAGACAACAGCTTCACCTTTTCTCTGTTTCTAATCGCAATCTTTTAGCTCCAATTGGAGTCACCAGTGCAGAATGTGTCTACATGGTGCTGTGATTATTCATCTGTGCGTACTGACACTTTATTTACAATTCCAGATTCAGCGTCTTACATCACAAGTAGGTAAAAAAAAAAAATCTGATGATTAGAGAAAGGTTATATAATCAAGAAAACGGCTTTTTAGATCCAGTAATCCTATAGAAAAACATCTATTGACAGACGGGGACGGATTATGCTACTGCAGGATAACACTTTTCTTATCCTGTAATTTTTATGTTTATAATGGTGTTTTAATCAAATTTGTATTTTGCATTCCACAATTACTTGTGTTTAGTTTTGATTTCCTGACACGCTTGAGTGCGCGTGTGTTTTTCACACTTTACTTTTCTCAGGGTATGCTTACATAACAAGATCCACACTAGAGGATTACCAAGGTACCTGGAAAAACAAATGTTTTTGGCATTCATGATTAATTTATTGCTTTTGTGACTGTAACACAGTAATATTTCGACCATGAAGAGTCAATTTGGCTTTGTTATTGGACTTGTACAGTTGGAGTTTATTTGACTTTTTGGTGTAAAAACATTTTCTTTTGATGCAACGGTTGGTTTCAAGCAATGACTGTAAGGTCTTGTGTTTTTGCAAACTAAATCCTACTTTAATGCTGCTGGTAAGACAGTGCAACGATGTGAGTCAGTCGTTATTAAAGGTTATTTATCATTACTGGAAATTGGTAAAAACATCTCATATTTTCCGCACTGTAATGAGTGTATAAATGTTAAATATGTAGCATTCTATATTCTGTATACTTTTTAATAATTATGAAATAAAACTACTTCCTGTAATTTGCTCTGTTCTAAGAACTCCTTCCTTTGCTTATACTTTAATAAACACAAGCCAATGGAGACCCCTGCTGTCAAAAAGTGGTGTTGCGGATGAAATACTGAGGTGAGACAAGGAATGCCAGGAACCAAGGTTGGCAAGCAGAATGTCACACCATAACAGCATGATGGCTCATGATGGCTTCTGTCTCACTTGTTTTAATGTTTTGGCTGAAAACTAAATGGTAAAACAAATCTCAAAACTGAATTGTAGACTTAAATCAAATTTTTAAGCAATTGTTGATGTAGGTAGAATAGAAGCTGCAGTCAGACTTAGCAAAATTGAATCTTGATTAATGGGTGTAAAAATATGCTCGAGGCCTCATAGAAAACCTGAACATGCACAGGCAGAAAGTTCAAACTTCATGCAGAAAATATACATTTTGGCTATTTGAATAGAAATGACTGAGATGATATGTGTAGATGAGATGAGCTGCATCGCTATGTCGATCTTGTTGAATACTCCTGTGTCATTTAAGTTGATCGCTCCTGAAATGTCAAATGTGTAAAGTAGAAGAAAAACAAAGTGGACTCTAGTTACACAAATGCACTAAAATCTGTTGCTTTATGCAAAGATAGTTTTCAGAGTAATGGTTTCCTCCTCGCTGAGTGGCCATCCAGGCCATGTCTGTTCAGGTCATGAATGTTTCACTGTGAATAATGACGCTGTCTAACCAGCTTCAGCCAGCATCTATAGACCAGACAAGGCCGTTAATATGTAGGACACATTTTCAGTAACAAGGCAATTCAAAGTGGTTTACCTGAGTAAAAGGAAAATCAAACAACAAATGAGCAAAAACATTGCAGAAGCAACATAAGGGAAAGCAATGAGAGAACAGACTGTAGTTTTTTGATTTCCAGTTGTTATCAAAGACAACACTTAAATTAGTTTTTAAGCCTTGATTTAGAGGAACATGGAGTTTCAGCATTTTTGCAGTTTTCTGGAAGTGTCTTCCAGATTATTGGAGCATACAAGCTGAATGCTGTTTCTCCATGTTTGGTTCTGATTCTGGGGATGCAGAGTAGAACTTGAACTAGAAGCCCTGAGTGGAAGATTAATACAACAGGTCTTAAACGTATTTTGGTGCACTGCTGCAGTCAATGTGACTGAAGATAAACGCAATGACGAGTTTTCTAGATCTTGTTCGGACATTAGTCGTTTCATCCTGGAAATATTCTTCAGGTGATAGAAAACTGACTTTGTAACTATGCCTTGGTGTCTGTGAAGGCTCAGCTCTGAGTCCATCACCGCACACAGATATCCTCCCTGTTCAGTCGTTTCCATCTGTAATAACAGAAGCGGCGTACTGACATTTGATTGTTTCCTTTTAGATCAAAAATTCTCCACACATTTATTTGTTCTCGTATCTCCTCAGCAGGGAATGCAGAAATCGGTTTATTAGGGTTATCTGTTTAGTTTTTGTTTCATACAAAGTGAGCTACCCTAGATGTAACAAGAGTTTGTCTGATTCTAAAGCAAAGCCTCTGAAGTAAGTTTAAATATTGCTTTGTACTTCTAAATACCACCTTCATCTGGCAATAAGGCAGAATTTACTGTTCATCTACCTCTGTGCCGGCGACGTGCTTGGAAACAAATATTAAACTGTTCATGCAGGTGGATTTACAACAGTTACATCCTCTCCAATAAGCGAGATATTACATTATGCCTTTGCTTCAATTACATTTAATACATTTTTTTTTGCCTTTCCAGGTTCAGGCATGCAAATGTGACTTATTGTAAATAAAGCACGATCTGCCTGATGTTTCTAATTTAGATGCCTTTTAGTATTCCAAATATCCCAAGAAGTCTTTATGCTTGAAATAATAAAATCTTCTTTGGTTTCTTCCAGAAACTCCCTGACAAAGCTTGGATTCCCTACAGATCTAGGGAGTTCACACTCTAAATTGACAATCATGGTCTTCTGAGGGGCAGAGTGAAGTCCTACAACACAACCACAAGGTCAATTATTTTGAACCTAAGGACAACTGCAAGGACCTCTCCCATTCATTCATAGGGCAGTGCTTCTGGTTGCACCTTGTCTTTTTACTGGAAACCGCATGCATTTCATCTGCAGCCTCACCCAAGTCCTCTTGCACAAACTGGTCTCACAATATATAAACCATCTGCAGTCTTTATTGATTTGGCAATGAATCAATTAGTGAATTATTTAATTAGCGAAGCATTATGGGTCAGCGCAAACCTGCTCCTCGCCTGCAGTGCGTCTAAATCTTCTAAATCATTTTGCACGTTTGGAAGCCATGAGGACGTGTCTATAAAAAAATGGTCAAATAAGCCCGACTAAATACAGAGAATTATTTTATGATTCCGGTAAAACCTTGTAAAGTCATCTAGTGAGTTTCTGTTGTTACTTGCCAGGGAGATCTTATTTCTTTAAGGCTTTATGTGGCCAGAGTCAGAACTTTTGCTGTCACTTGAGTCCAAATTGGTCTTGGCTTCAGCCGAAAGAGTAAAATATGGACATTACGTCTGCCCCGTTGAGTTGATGAGTTATGACTTCTGCCTGCGATCAGGGCGTTGTTTCCGTCCAGGAGCTTTCTGCGCGCTCATTAATTCACGGGAATGTTTGGGTTAAAATGCATAATGAGTTCATTAAGGGGGATTGGCGTAATCAAGAAAGGTCTTGCCTTAATTACTGGCACCAGGCCAAACCTATCCGTTCTTGGAAAGGCCGGCCACCCACCCAGTCCACAGGACTCACTAATTTAATTAAGTGTACAAAACGCTACACCTAACGTCACCCTGGGGGGCAATTACGGCACTAGATATTGAAAGATCTCCATCGGGGGTATTTTTACTTACTGGCAGGAGATTGCCTGTGTCAGTTAGCTGATTGCATTGATTATATTGATTTGTAACAGCTTTTCGGGTAATTTCATCTACAAAGGTGAGAGCAACACGTTGGTCCAGGAATTTCTTTTATTTATTTACCTATTCCTTCTTTATATAGACCCTGGACTCTTTTGCCAAGTGATTAGATGGAATGGAGCTCCACAATAAGTCTTTTAAAGTGGGAGTTGGGGGAGAGGAGGATCGATAGTTTTTATTTGCCACATAAGGTCAGTACAGGTAGTACAGGTTGGTTGTTGTAGATTCTTTTACAGGCTCTCCACCTGCCGCGTAGCTGCCTGACAGATGCGAAGAAGCAAGAAAATGGCTTGAAACAGGAAGCTGAAAAGAGGAGTTGCAGCATTAAAATAGATACAAGGCACCCAAACCACCAGGAAAGGCAAAATCTTGTTTTTCTACACTTTTGCCAATGCTTAAAAAATAACAACATATTGTGAGTCTTCAACTAGTTTAAAACATGAATATTTATTTTTTACTGATTTTTAAAAGTCTGATGTTTAAAAATAGTGAGTTTGACATTTATGACAATAGCCTGATATTTCAAGAGATGGGTTCTAACCTTGGAAAATACAAAATGCAAGGCAAGTAGTTTAAAATTAAAGAGATTGCAGCGACACAAGGCTTCACCTTATGTCTTTCTCTTTGTCACTCTGTCATATACGGCTGATTTGTATATTGCACAACTGATATTTGTCAAAGTCTACTGCCAGAGTTGTTGATGCTTGTACTTCCTCCAGAGTTTCCATGAATATGTTGGCTACTTTTCTTACTAGTCCTTTCATTAATGTTTTGAACAAATCTTTGAGGCCTTAACAGAACATCTTATTTTATTATTACATTTATATTGAATGACTCCTCAGTACAGTTTGTTGCACCAGATTTTATTTAGCGGTATTAGAGTAAAGAAACTGAATACGAAAGGTTCACACATACATTTTGCATTGAGTTTCCACAACAATTGATACAATTAACTACTTCCTCAGAGGAACCTTGTGTATTGAACCTATTGATTGATTTGTCAGTTTTCAAATCGACATGTTTATAGAAGTTGTTCAAGCTTGCGACATGTAGCAGATGGGTGAAAACCAAAGTATGGTGCAAATAAAATCAAGGGATTTGAATCACATGTGGGACTCAGTCGATAAGCCCTGCCAACACTTTTTTTCTGATAAATGTAGTGAAACGTTCTTTTATGATGGTTTTACAAAACCACAGTAACTCCTTCCCTCTCTATTATTTGTTGCGTCTACAAAATAATAAAAATGAATTGATATTTAAGGACCCAAACCAGCTATATTGTTGCTAAAAAAAATCCCTCTGTTTTACGATGCTTATTCCTGAAGGTTACTACACATTTTATTTTATCTTCAGTACAAATTCATTATTAGTGTTAAAAAATTTCTTACCATGTTTGGAATTAGGGTGATGTTTTTTTTTTTTACACACTGTAACATGAGCCTTACATTCATCTGCACAGATGTAACAGTGAGTTCACAGGATTTCTTATAACCTCTTTACCACTCTTCTTATTGTGTGTGTGTGTGTGTGTGTGTGTGTGTGTGCATGTGTGTGTGTGTGTGTGGTAACAACAGCATATATCTATTTTGAGTCCTGACAGTCATAGTTAAGTTGCTTTTTATTTATTACACAATGGCTTCGTTCTCTTGTTAAATGTGTTCACATAACCTGACTTAGAAAATCTGGCCTCTGTGACACATTTATACCCAACACTTTAACGCATCTTAATAAATAAACCATATATTATAAAAATGGGTTACTTACACACTTTGCAAGAATTTCTGCTTGAGTGACCGTCTGTTTCCACGTATTCTCTGACTGAATTTTAATGACGGTGCACATGCTGATCAGCAGAACATCTTATTCTTGGCACAACCATAGCAAGAGCTTAACCCAGGTAGTGGCCGTTTTGTCTTGGGGCCTGTATTTCTTTAGTAATTTTTAAATAAGTGACAGGTTTGAAAAAACAAGTTAAATCTCAACTTTGTGGGGTTTTTTTTGCGTCAACAACAACTTTAGAAGCAATGATGTCAACCTTTGACCTAACCCTCGACCCTGGCATTACACCTGCAGGCACCAAGTCCACTTCTTTATATTTTATTTCAGTGACTGTGTTACATCACCATGAACAGGGCTGGGACAGTTACCATGACAATTTAGGTCTTTTTTTTGTTGTATGGATGAAGACGCGCCTAGAAATGATGCTGTAAGCTCATTTTAAAAATGCACCATTAAAACCATTTACCCAAAACATGTTGGTGTGAACAAGGTCTAAAAACCTTGAAGTTGGTGTGAACCTAACAATAAAGCCATGGTAATTGTCATGCATAAAATAAACTTTTGTTGACAGGATAAGGCACTAGGACTGAGTGAACCATTGTTATCGTAAATCCAGACCAGATCTTTTCACAAAAAATGGGGAGTAAAAGGCAAAACTGAACTCATTTTTAAAAAATTTTTTAAAACTGAAACTCGTTTTCCGAGCTGTGAGATTTCTTTTTTTTAATTTGCACTTGTGCTCTTCTGTCTTCTGCTCATTAAAAAAAAAAAAAAAAAACCTCTGTTGCACATTATCTTTTGCCAATTAAAGAGAAGAACTGCTGCCCGGCAGATAATTTTTAATTACAGGCTTTTAACCTTTGTTAAGCTCAGCAAAGCAAAGTAGAAGCTAATAGTTTGATGAGCAGTTAATCAGTGCTGATTAAGAGGCTGAAACGACAAGATAATCCAGAGGTGGCCCGGTCTTTAAGGGTGACCAGAGGAGGGCAAATTAGTTGATTAAACAAGTTGCTGGCCGTCCAGCGCTGAGCAGGCAGCAGGGAGATCCTTGCTGGAGTGATGGATGAGGGGCTGCGGGGGAAAGCCTTTATGTCCCCTCGCTGGTGGCGTTGTCACTGAATGAGTGAAGTGGCTTCATCAATTTGGAGCCATTATCATGTCAAAAGGCGAGGATGGTGCTTGGAGGAACAAGTTGGAGGAGGAGGAGGTGGGAGGGGCAGAGCCTATCTGCATACTTCAAGTTTAGTCATCTTCACCCACTCCCCTTGGGCCCCTCCTCCCATGGCCCGGCCAGTTTACCGTAAGGCTGTTTAATTTTCCTGAAATAGGGCTGTGACAGCTGTGTCATGCTGATGAGAGGAGTGGCAGCCAGTCTCATCTCATCTATTTCTGCTCTGCTACAGCCGAACCTCCTCCTCTTCCTACCTCCTCCTTCTTCTTCTTGCTCCTCGCCATCCGAGATGTCAAAGCTTTTTCTTAAATAAACACAGCAGTCCCAGTCTGTTAAACTGGAGTGTGTTGAGGGAGGGAGGGAGGGAGCGGAAGGTGGCTGAATTTGGGCGGTGAAACGCGGGACGAGGACAAGAAGTAATAACCAGGAGCTGTTTTTTATTTCACCTCCACTGATTGTTATAGGTCTCTTTATCATCTGACCTGGCTCAATTATGCCAATTGGATATCCCGGTGACACAGTGAGGTGGCGGGGACAGTAAAATGAAGCGAGAGGGGGGATGAAATTGTGTGTGTGGGTGTTGGAGAAGGTGGATTAAAGATGCTGCAGATGAGTGTAGAAAACAGCATGTTGGTGGAATCTGCATTATTACTTTGCTGAAAGAAGGACAACAACTAAACATTTTTAGTGATGTCATTTCCACCTGTCAGTCACGGCCAGCTGCGATAAACGTAGAGCCATTATATAAATGAGATGTTGACGTGACCCTCGGTATGCATGCATGCAGACGCAGTTTTTATGTAAATAGAAGACAAATCTGGTGAATAACTTGACCTCCGTGTGTCAGCAGCAGCACCAGAAGACCAGCAACATCAGGAAAGATTTGTCAAAATCAGGTGCATTCAAATTTATTATTATCATATTTAGTGACTGAAGTTGCTCTGTGATCAAATAACCCCAAAGAATTGTGGATGAATGTAGTTGAAACAAGATATATACACGCAGAAAAATGCACAGCTTTTTATTCACACCGTCAGACGCTCCTGTTGTAGATCAGTCAAAATTACTGAGATACTTTTTTATTCACCAAATGCCAGAACGATGAGAAGTCATGCACTAAATAGTAGTACGGCTGTAGACAAGTTGGGAAAACACAAATTATGTCATCATGGTTTTTAAGCTAGTGACTGGTTAATTTAGGCTTGGTCAACTTTTGAGTTAAATGAAGCTGCACCTTTGTTGAACTCTAAGGCAACAGCTCAAACACGCTGCTAAATCTCAGCTAAATCTTTTAATTAATTTAGCTGAATTAAAAGAAATCAGCTAAGATATCAGGAAGCAAATTGTGGAGCCCCAAAATTATTAATATGGTTGAAATGTCCCATCAATCTGTTTAGGAAGAAAACAGGTTTTGTGCCATATAATCTGGTGAAAGATGTGTGTATTAACACCAAACAGAGGCAAAAATACTTAAGTTTGTCAATTGACACCCAGAAGCTACAGTATGTACTTCAAATGAAATTTATACTCAATAGTCAGGAGATGCATGAAGACATTAAAAAAAAAAAAAAAGAAAATGTAAAATAAAAACACTGGTAATCCTAGCTGTATGGTAAGAAGGGAACATTTTCTCAGATTTATTATCAGACACTGAGGAGAAAAAAACATATATTTTCATAAGACTGCTCAAATATCCGTAGGTAACTTTAAGTGTCTGAGAGCTGCAGTACAGATATGTAGCTGTTTTATAGTAACATCACCAAAACCTTCTCTTCTTGGCTGCCTTCAGTAACAAAAAAATTGTTATTGAAAAGTTCAATTTGGTCAATTAAATTATGTATGTAAATTAGGATTTTATTGGAATTTTACTGATTGATTATTAACTAGTTTTTTTTTATTGTTGCTATTTGACTGGTTTTGTTCAAGAATCTGTTTCTGTAGAAAAAATGACTATTTTTAATTAGTTTTCTCAAAAAAGCTACAATTTACTTTACTGGGTATGTTAGCTTTAAAATTAAAATCAGTTTGAATATTGTTAGATTTAATCTTGTAATTCCAAAATGTGTCAAAAACTTAACCCTTAACCCTGCTGTAATGTGTGTCATATAATCTGGTTTACATATTATTCTGCAGCATAAGTAAACCCAATGGTTAACAATGTGAACCAATTCATTTTAAAAAGCAAAGATGTTTGTTTGTAAATATAATTAGCTCAGAATACATTTTCAGTTTGACAGTTTTTCAAAGGCACACGTTTTTTTGCCAACCCAACATGTTTTCTTCTTATTTGGTATCTGGCTGAAGAGAAATTAACTTACAGTCCCACAGCAATAAATTTCTTCCTCGGGTTGCATGTAGTTGGAAGGACTATTTCTCCCAACAAATAAAATACATTTAAATGTTCAAAATTAAACATCTTTCAGTTTAAAAGTTATACAATGTTTAAATGTTATATATATTTGTTTTCAAACCAAATTTAATCGGTTCCTGAACACTAACTAAGAATTTAATTCATCTTTAACTCAAGTTTGCCTGCAAATTACGTCCTGTAAAAAATTAAACTGTCAAAATATCAAGTTACACTTTTACGCGTTTGTTGATATATTCTATTTTCAGATTAGAAATATTTCATGCTGCATAATGAGTCAATGCCATTGTCGATTTTTTTTTGTTAAAGCTGGAGGCAGTTTTCTAATTAATGCGTCTTTCCATGCGATCTCGGATCCAGGTACTGGCACGCTCATATAACCGTGAATTCATGTGTAACTTTCCCAAACAAACGGCCCGGGGAACGCCTCCCTCCATGTGAACGGTGCCAGTTCTTTTGATGCTGTCATCCGGACAGATGGGCCCTCTCTTAACCTCCTTTTGAACCCTGCGTGCCGCACGAAAAAAACCGGCGCAAACACCTTTTCACATTAATGTCATTTTTATTTGCCGTTGTCACTTTAGAAAGCAGAGGAGGGATACGTTTGTTTTGAGTCAGCGATACGATCATATGTGACAATAATAATAATAATAAATACATTTTATAAAACGGGACAGATTAGAAAAGGTCAACAACACTGTAGCGATAGACAGAAAGGACAAAAGCATCATCATCATCATCATCATCATTTGTTGATTACCTGAGCAGGCCTGGGAAAGCAAACATTGTTATTACAGATGAACACAGTGCAGAAAGAAACCTTAAACAGTTACTGTGTTTAATTATGATAAGAACAACCGCTATTCTTTGGGTTTTGAACTCCTCAGCTTGTTACCTTGCAACCACCGTTGCTACTATAAATATATAAGGATGTTCCCATTAAATGTTCTTGCAGTTGAGATGACTTTATGTATAAATATGCTTTTGCATGCATCGTTGCGCTGCAATACGTTCCAAGGACAATCCTTCATATAAAACTGGTCATTTAATTGAAATGTATTATTTATTATCCATGTCAGTGACACTGAGTGTCAGTTCTGATTAGACCTGAACTGTCTCCGCGTGTCTCTGCAGTTTTGGGGAGCCGAGGTGGGAGATGAGAGCAGCGAAGAGGGGGAGAGGGGGGAACAGAGGTCGGAAGGTCAGTTGTTTCCCCCTGCCAGGGGAGGGGAGATCGTCTGTGTTGGTATGGGCGGGTAGACGGTGGGGGATTTAATTAGAGCAAGTGCCTGCATCCCCCCTCCAGTGTCCTGTTCCGAATTACTACTTGCTGCCAAGGGTTAACCAGTCTGATAAATGGGATCAGCTACACAATACCAATACACACACCCACACACACACTTCTTCCTGGAGGAAAGAAATGAGGCCTGAATAATTCTAATAAACTATCTGTACCAAAACAATATGAGGCCAACATTTTTTAATGGAGGGGGCTGCACAGTGGCGCAGTTGGTAGCACTGTTGCCTTGCAGCAAGAAGGTCCTGGGTTCGATTCCCGGCCGGGGTCTTTCTGCATGGAGTTTGCATGTTCTCCCTGTGCATGCGTGGGTTCTCTCCGGGTACTCCGGCTTCCTCCCACAGTCCAAAAACATGACTGTCAGGTCAATTGGTTTCTCTAAATTCTCCCTAGGTGTGAGTGAGTGTGTGCATGGTTGTTTGTCCTGTATGTCTCTGTGTTGCCCTGCGACAGACTGGCGACCTGTCCGGGGTGTACCCCGCCTCTCGCCCGGAACGTAGCTGGAGATAGGCACCAGCAACCCTCCCGACCCCATTAGGGACAAGGGTGAACAGAAACTGGATGGATGGATTTTTTAATGGATTCATGCACCAAACACCAAGACATATTCTAAAACCCTAACCAGGCAGCACGGCCATTTCTGCTCCCATGATGTCGCATCCCTTATTTGTGAGTTTAAAGTGCGATGCACAAGTTTTGAGTTGAATTTTGCCTAGAAGAGCTCCAGAAGACGTTTACTTGGAGGTGAAACAAGCATTTTTTTTTCATGATGTTTTTTTCTGTGCACATTGAAAAGCAAAAGGTTGATAAGATTTGGAAAGATGCAGAATTTTGGAAACAAACTATAACCAAGGACACAAAAATAGACTCTTTGAATATCCATATTTCTTGAAAAATTCTTAGCAGTCATACTTCAAAATTATGAAAAGCCTTTTAGGAAGATGTTTAGGCTTTCTGAGTCGACATGCATTTAGTGATTAATAAAAAAAGTGGGGATGATTGTACATTAGCAACGTTAATCAAAGTTCCTGTTTGGATAAATAAAATGTTAAAGGTTTAGGAAACAAAGATGCAAATTTTATCCCCTTTCTTTATTTCAAATACTCCTAAAATACACCCATGGTAAAGAAAAGAAAGTGAAAGTTTTTCATTTCTTGTTTTTGGCGTATTACTCGGATCTGTAAAAAAAAAAAAGAAAGTTTTCTGTCTAAGGAAACCCAGCAGCTTGCATCGAGCATTCACTCCTCTTTGACGAGCATGTGGCGAAAGTGGAGAATAGTGCAAATTGAAGAATAAAAGATCAAACTTGGAGAGTGAGGAAACACGGTCAGTTTTTCCTTCTGCAGCCTAAGTCTACAGAATAACAGAATAACTCCAGAGTTATCTCAGTTACCTAACCCCTTTGAAACAGGCAGTGTGAGGGAGAGTGGATACTTATGCCTCACACACATTAAACAGTGTCAATAGGCGACATCAGTAAAAATGGAGAGGAAATAAGACGTTTCATGTTTTCAACACCTTCATAAACTGCTGTAAATCAGACTCTGATTTGCTAAAAAGACGTATCTGAATATTTAATTTGAGTAGAACTGTTATAGCTTTCGGAAATGTTCACATATCTTAATAATATGTCATATTTCTGTTATAAGGCTGCAAATGCTGCATAAGGGTTTGGGGCAGAATTACTTAAATTCAAAATCTCACTTAATTGCACATGAGGCTAATCTTTTAAGCAAATTAACTTCTTTGTATTATTGCTAGTTGTGCCACCTCCACGGAGTAATCATTGTTAGGAGGTCGTCAATAGTCCAAACACTGGAATGAACCCTTCAGTCAGTATTTCATCAATAAGTAGTAATGGAGCCCAGTTGAGATTTGTCGATAGATGAAATTAGGTCAGATGTAAATCACAGCATTGTGGCCTTTTTTTTTTTTTTAATGACGCTGAATTGATGAAAACATTTGGAGAGGTTTGACAAAGTGTGAGCCATGTAAGTCCTTTAAATGACATGGTAAAGAAGCGACAAAATAATTCTTCCACCTTGAACAAATATTAATAATTTATCCCTGTCATAGTACAGTTTAAATGCAAATTGGAAATTGCATAGATAGAATCAAAAAAAATCTTCACACAAGTGCAAATCAGTAGTGAGTATCTTGATTTGTTTAGTTTTTAGTGTTTCATGTTTTGTACCTTTTTTGTGTTTCTGATGTTTGTTGTGTTTACTGGCTAAAAGGGTCAAAAGAGCAGCAATTGCCTCTTCGAGTGTCCTGATTGGTTTCTATAGGCTGCTGCTCCGAATAAACAACACATTGTCTGCTTAATTCATCATTGTTTTAACCTGTCACAAAAAATAAAACTTATTCTGGAAGCTATCAAATAAGCTGACAAATTAAACGTTCTCAACTTTTAATAATATTCTTCAAAACCATAAAAACAAAAGGTTTCTGCTCAGATATTTTTGAAGCAGCTTTCATCTGTGATCTGAAATGAATATTTACAAATGCAACTTTAATTGCTCAAGCTTTTTAAACAATTTTTCAATGCTTTTTACAAACAAAATACATTTTTCTTTTTTTTAATTGGAGCCTTTTGTGAAGTTACCAAAGCGTAATATAAGATAGTTTTAATTTAGTTCGCCACCACATGAATATATTGGCCTTTTTTAGAACCAAATTTTCCAAACATGTCCTAAATTTATTTTCACTTATTACTTTCATACCTTGTTTTTGTAAAGTACTTAGTACACCAACCATATTTACACATGTACAGCCTATTGACATTCACTCTGTCTGTCTAAATATTCACAGTAGATTAGTACTGTTTGTGATTCCCTGTTTGCGTTCAGGTGCACTGACGTGTTGAGTTTTGGGAAACGTACCAGATGTGCCGAGCTGCAGAATGACTCAACGTGAACCCTCCCTGAGGAATTAGCTGCTCAATAACCCACACAGTCGGTTATTGAGCAGGGATGACGCTGCAAGTGAGACATTTGTCTTCAGTCACGCTGTGTCCAAAACTAGAGACTTCAACAAGCGGATTTATGATGTCTTGTTCTGCAGTGTACAGTACGCTTACAGTGGCAGGCCATCAGTTGTATTGGAGAAGTAGTTCAGTTTGGACCAAAGCGGCGACAGATCAAAATCTGCTCAAAAGTTTTTCATGCAAATATTATTTCTCAAAGTCAGAATAGTCATTCATTTAACCGGAATCCATTGAAATCTTGGTATTTTATTCTGTGATTGTCCTTTTCTTCTCTCTAACCTTTGATTGCCAGACAGATTGAACCATGGGATATTTATTTCTCATGAATGTGGATGGCAGCAGGTGATTTTTGCAGCATGCCAGAAGGCTAGCTTTGACCGGCGTGTGCACAACGTGCCGATTATTTGCTGATTTAAACGTGATTTCTGACAAAGAGGTTTGGCTCTCGGCTGGAGGGAAAGAGGCTGGATTTATAACACGCTGCAGAGTTGAAGCTAAGTTTATCTGTAAAGAGGAGAGAACTATAAACACCCAACTGACGGAAATCTTCAAAGCTCTTGATGACTCTGAATATACTCATAAGTGGCCAGATAATGTGTGATGAAGAGGAACGGCGAGATAGGAAGGTGAAAGTAATGATGCCTTGTTGTGGCTGATAAAGCGTATTTATCTCCTATCTCTTGTATCTATGCACAATGGGGCACTTGTATGACTGACTATAAAACTCCGGGCTGTTAAATAGAAGGACCCATTAAATGATAATAAAAGTCACACTGGGCTGGATACTGTTGAAAAGGAGCTTTTGTTTCCACCGTTGAACCTCTAAATGTGAAACCAGTGATCTGGGAAGCAGACTGAAAAGTTGAAAAGTTTTTCTAAATTGGACCAGGGCAGATGCATTTGTTCTGAATCTATCATAGTGTCTCAGTTGTGAAAACTTTATTACGTTGTCATCAATAAGCTCAGATCTAACAAGAAGGATCTAACAGAGTTGTTGAGATAAGATAAGTGAAAACAGCAATGTTGTTTTTATGTATCTTTGTCTTTTTTAAAATTAGGCCATAGGATACTTACTTACACTTATTTAGCAACCCAGAACATGGATTAGAACTTGGAATCCAGAACAATTACCTCAGCAACTACTTTTTAGACTCCTATTCTCCCAACCCAGAAAAGGAATCAGACCAGAGGATACGTGCTTATACTTATCTACCAACCCTGAATAGTAACTGAGTATTCAGATACTCCTTAATAGGAGTATTTAGTTTATTTACTTTGGATCAACATTATTAGCTTTTTCTTCTTTCGCCCTGTTATTTTGTTTGTATTTCCTTTTAATTCCTGTAAAAGCACTTTGTATTGCCTTGTTGCTGAAAATGTGCTATAAAAATAAAATTACCTTTATCTTTACATTTAAAAGCCAGGAAAGGTACAAGTATAACAGAAAGTTCCCATGATTTAAACATTAAAAAACAAATGCAACTACCCTCACAAAGTAGTCCAAATCATAATCCTTCCACTCTCTAATTTAAACGAGTTTGTGTTTGTGTTATATTCTTCCATTAAAGTTAACGTTGCGCATGTTACATGAGGCTAATGTGCTTTCAGGTAACTAATAAACTTTTCTGAAAAACCTCTGACCTGCTCCAAGCAACACAACATTGTCCAAACAGCAGAGCTCAAATCAATGTTTTCAGCAGTGTAGCAGCAACACAGCGCTGCTGTGCAAATTACAAATTCTCTTAAAGGGACAGTTTGTTGTTTTGGTAGTAGAGTTCTGCTGCGATACTTTGAGTAGTTAACTTACCTACAGTAAATGAATTTGCCAGCATCTTCACTGTGTGTCAACAGATTAACGACCAGTCGTATTGGCCAAAAGAATTTGAGTCATAGTTCATTCAAATGTTACTTGATAAACCTTTAAACTGTTTTATTTAATTTTGAACATAGAAATGCTAAACACCACCGTTTGTATTTGGAGTTGTTCTAATTTTGATCTTCAGGTTCCTTTTCCCTACCAGCTAATATCTTTCTAACAGAGACTTCTGAAACATCAGAACTGTTTAACCCTTTTTGGGAGTTTTTAAAAGAAACATAACAATCTGATAGTCCATGTTTTCACTTATATATCAAGCACTTATTTTCCCAAACTTAAACTCACTGTTTATGACATCCCATAATGTTTTAGCCCCACAGAGAAGAGTGTCGGTGATTTTAAAATGCTGCCACTCTCTTAATATGTATAACCTAGGAAAAACAGTCCGGGTGTAATTTGATTGGTTTAAGTTATTTTCCAATGGCATAATTCGCTTTGACATAAAACTCTTAACAAAATGTAGCCAGCCAATTTATTAGCTTAAAAGCCAATCTCTGTTTGATAAAGGGTAAAACAATCACACACTTACAGAAGGAAAGATGCTTACTGCTTATAAACTCTCAACAAAACCCCCACTTAAACAGCCTGAGCATTCAATTTAATTCCTATCAGTGCAGAATCAGTGTACAGAGTTGCTGATTCTTTCTGTTCTGTTTTGTTTCCTGGGTCGTCTCGGCTTCCTCTTCTTCATCTTAAGACAGCACGAGGTCCTGATGAGCCAACACTCGAAGGAGCTCAAACTTTGTTTTTACGATGACTGGAACAGAACTGAATCATCTATAGAATTTCTAGAATCAGAACAATAAAAAGGTGAAGCTTCTGGCTTTAGACGATTTTTTCTATGAAATTTTGTGCATAAAAAAAACAGTCAAGCAGCCGAATTGTCTAAAGTTTTGTTGCCTTGTGGACTTGCACTATAGCTGTGATGCACAGCAAAGAGGATTTGCACACTCTAGATTACATACATGTACTTATTTAGTTATTAGTAAGTAAAGCCTTTCATTTCAGCCACTTGAGGGAAGAACTTTCTTGTCTGCAATAAGCCTTTGCATTTATGAATCAACTGTCTTGTTTCTAGACAGATTTGGCTTTTATGGTGTAGCATCTGTAAGCATCTCCGTTTTTATTGCTTTATTTGGTCGGGTCGCCCGGGCAACCGTGAAAGTAAACATCCAACTACGCGGAAAATAATCAGCTCAAGAACGGTTTCCAGGCCGAGTAAACAGCTTCATTATCTCTGATGGAAGTGCTTATTCACACCTGATGGGGATGGGAGGAGTGAGATGGGGGTGAGGGGAGGGGAATCAGAAAGGGCCAAAGTAGCAAAGTCAGACAGAAAGAGATTCATGTCCAGTGGGCTAAATGTCATATGGCAAAGCTCAATATTGGTTAATAAATGATGGGGACAAGGTACAGAGCCTGAAAAGAGAAGTAAAACTCTAATAAATTACCTTTATCTCCATAATGAGACAACACTAATTTTGGTCTCAAGGTCTGGCAGAAGCAAGCTGATTTATCACATGCATTAGACATTGTGGGAATTAGTCTAATTACCACTGGGAGGGAGAGCTGATTTTCACTTCACAGAAAGCTCATTGTACACCCGGATCATTTATCACAGCCTCGGCCACCGTGCCGCTCTCAAGGCCTGGTGGGAAAGGTGGTGCCCATCCACAATCTCCCTGAAAGCCTCGTGTGTGTCACAAGACGACACAGGAACACGCTCACACGCACACGCACGCACACCCCCCACACACACAAACACATACCATCAATGCTGACTGAATCGTGGCAAATCGTCACACCTGGAGAGAACCAGTGACTGAGAATCAAATCATCTGGAGAAGCATCAAAGGTTTTCAACAGGACAAACTGCAGCAGCTCCAGAAATGTGCTCCCTAATCACTCGACAGCAGTGTGAAAAATCTTATCAGCATGTTAAGGAAATCAGCGGGAGTCTGTGACCTGAAGAGTGAATATTGCACCGGGGCATACAAAGAGCACAAGAGCATACCTGGATTAGTTTAAGGACAGGGCAAGCCGTCTCAGAGCTGTGGTAATGATTGAAAAATATGCCTGTAATTGCTGATAAGCTCTTTAATGTTTCAGTAAACTCCTGTTGGCCGCTAAGTTTACTGACGCATAACTCGTCGATAAACTCTGGCTTTGTAGTCGACGGCCGGCGGCCTCTTTGAATCAATTGTCCTCTCACGGTGAGAAGGGTGTGAGCACTGAATTTTCAGAGCGCTGAAAGAAGTTCAAGAGGGCACGAGCATGTAATGGCTTGTGATAGAGGATGGAAGAAGGAGGGAAGGAGGAAAAAAAGTTCAGATCAAAGTAAAAATAAAAACGAACTAACCAGCAATAGTGAGCTAATTTATATAATGACCTATAGGGGCTAATTTTTCATTCTTTGCTCCAAATTCACCTGTAAACATAATCAAAGGTAAATCAAACTGGCTCCTTTGAATGCTTCCACCAAATCATCCTGGAAAACCAGATATTGAACTGACTGCCACAAGACTGAAAACTCTCACTTTACAACTCTCACTCAAGTTTAAAGTTATTACTGATGGAGCAACACTAAATAGCACAATGTGCCTGTACTTTAACTCTCCATCAACAAAGTAACCTAATGGCAGAAACCCAATTTCTCAACTTAAGTTCTTAGTCTTAGTGTTAGTTTCTGGGACAGCAAGTGAGAAACAGCCGTTTGGCTAATTCTGGCACATTTACTGAAATATTACGTAAAGTGCGTTTTCCCTGCCAAATAAATGGATGAAAGTTCTTATATTACCACCCGTTTATTGCAAATGAGTGTAGTCCCTTAACTGTGTGGGTGTTTTGTTGGGCGAAAATCTCTGGACAATAATTGCGAAATGAAGCCAAGAAATGAGAAACGGTAAGAACAGCGTTTGTCACGTTTTACTGGTTGTGCTGAGATTCTGACCATTTATGGAAACTGTTACATTCAGGACACGCTTTCAGCATCGCAACCTAGTGTGTTCACACACACTAAATCTAAACATCTTGCGATAATTATAATAAAGCTATGACGATAAAGAGTCTGTGAAAGGAGCAAAAACCCTCCGAATGGTAAGTGTGCAAGTCTTATAAGGTTATATCAATTATTCATGTTCCACCCCTTTTTTGGGACAAACTGAAAGAGGAAAAAAGATCAATTTCTTTCCTACCATCATATTTACAAACTAGTGTTAAAGACTCTAAATGGAATATCTGTTTTGGTCATAGGGAGCTGATAGGAACAGTGCAGGTGGAGTAGGACATGGAGGAGCAAAAATGATTACATTTAACAACAAACATGTTAAACTGATCCAAACATGTTCAGATTGTGAAAATGATTCGTGGTTTAGAACACAGCTTTTCATCTTTTATTTTACACAAGTATGCAGAGCAGATGCCTGCAGGATTCACCCATAAAGGCCCCTTACATGTTATGAAAGACTGCATGTGTAATTCAGTCATTGCCAATCTATGCTTAAGGTCGGCTATCCTTTCGCACAGCAACACAATGAAGCAATTCTGTCATATATTTTTTTCGAACATATGTTTAAGTCATGCAAAATTGATTAAATGTGCAAAATAAATTAGAGATTAGAACATTTGTTGAAGCAGGCTGCAGACATTTGCGACACAAGTGAAGGAGCTTCAGTCAGTGATGTTTGATGAGAATTTGTCAGTGATGCGCCATGAAGAAACATTTCTGAAGAGATTTAAGGCACCCATCACCTCCTGTCATTTCCCCCAGCAACCGCTGAATGAGACTCATCTTTAGCTGACGCCCTTTGACTTTTTCAGTCTTAAAATGGCATTAGTCCACATTAAGCGGGAGGCCAATTAACTTAAGGCCTCCTCTGCCAAGTCATTACGGTTTTATACGATTTGTGTGCAATTCCTGATCGTAAACTTTAATGGAAATGGTATGCCCTTAGCATGAGACGAGACGGAGGAGTTCGCATTAAAAACCCAAATGATGGACAGATTGTTTTCTGAGCAGCTCGAAGGCTGTTTGACTGCATCCTCCTGGTGCTGAGGAGGATTTCCGCAGCATCTTTTCTTTGTGCCGAGTTGCTCCAACCTCGGGAGAGTCACACTGAACATATAAGTGCCCAATCTTCTAATGTAACCCCCGCGCTTCAATACAGTTGAAGGTGTTTGCAGGCGGGACAAGGGTTGAACATTACCTCACTCTGAATGCTTTCTGGGGGGGGGGGGGGGGGGGGGGAGAAACGAGCGAGTAATTAGCTGATTAGAGGCCCGTCGGAGCAGCTCCGCTTCCAGCCAATCCCGGCTCACTCCGGCCCCTTGAGGTGGAGAGGGGCGGCTGGCGGAGAGTCGCATACCTTTGTAGTTTTAATGGTGCAGAGCGATATGTATGAGGTGCGCTTAAGAAGAAAGGATGACTGGTTGCAAGCGCCATAAAACAGCCTTGAAATTGTGATAACTCGTTAATGAATGTTGTTGTTTTTTTTTTTTCCCCTGCTCGCTCTCAGACTAATTTTATGAAAACGTCTCACTGAAGAGGCTTCACTGTCTGCGTGCTGACGCACGGCACAGGTGCGCACCTCCTCAGCTTGTTTTCGTCAAAAAGGCTTCAAAGTTTCATCACTCCTTTAGGACGATATGGAAAAGTCCCAAAACTTCAGAATCGACGCCCTCCTCGCCGATGAGACTAACCGTGGCGGTCGAAACGTTTCCCCGAGCCTGAGCAGCGACAGCCCCGGGGGCAGCCCGGTCTCCTGCCACCGCGCCGACACCCCATCCCCGCGGGGCGCTCACCTTCAGACGGGAATAATCCCCAAACCGAGCGTCCTAAGTTTCCCGCACCCAGGCCTGGCTTCTCTGACGCCGGGCGCCATTCCCGGTATGTACCCGGCACCGATGTATCCACTGAGCGCTCTGGGAGGGCAGCACCCAGCTTTCGCTTACACCGGCTTCACGCAGCTGACACACGGCTACCCGGAGCACCTGAAGGCGGCTGCCATGGCCGGATCACTGCCCCTGGAACACTGGATCCGAGCCGGGATCATGATGCCGCGGATGCCGGATTACACCTGTAAGTATGAGCAAATGAGATTAGTTCCACCCAAAGCGTGAATTTTAAAAATATGGGAGAAAAGAAAACAAACAAAAAAGTTCCAAGAAAAACAAAATAGGGGATATCGCTTATAATGTTTCTGAGACATCGGGATAGATTATTATTATTATTATTATTATTATTATTATTATTATTATTATTATTATTATTATTATTATTATTTACAAAGCATTTTAATAGTTGGGATGTTTTTTCGTTTGGTTTCTTTTTTTTCTTTCTTTCCATCTTTTCAAAGCTGCACAATCTACACTTGAAATAAAATAACCTTTTCTTCTGAATCAATAAATGTTATTTTTAACCTTTTATTTTTCTTACTGTTTGTTCATAATTTAAAAAAAATATCCTTTACTTTTTTAAAATTTATTTTTAAAGAATAATATTTGTATAGCATTTCCTCCAGAGTTTGAAGTTGTAGTGCTCCATCTCTGCAAGCCTCAAGTCTCTCGCAGTACAGTGCGTCTCCATTTTTTTTTTATTGCTTATCCTTGTGTCATATTTTTCATTTTGTCTCATTTATTTCTCTATAAACGCCAACAAGATGAAAATTGTCTTTGTGTGACGAAGTAACTATAAACAAACACCTAAAACGTACTGTAGTTCATCAATAAAACCCCAAAAGCCTTCATTGGATTTTCATTAAGTTAATGGCATGCCTGCGTTTTTATGGCCCGCGCCTGCTGCGTCCCCCCGTCAACAATAAACTGCAGTGAAGCTATTATAGTTAATGATGGCCACAGAGTGCTGGCATATGTGTCCCTGTTCCCACCCACAGCATCACAGTGAACTTCCAATGTCCTTGGTGTTTTATAATTAAGAGAGGTGTCTGTGTTTGTCCCAAATATTTTGATATGGAAAAAAAAATGTAAATGAACCTAAATTTGCTTTGCAACCAACTTCAAATACGTCTTATACCAAAGTTGTTTGCTGCTCTCGGGACAAATAGCAAGAAATTAGTAATAAGTTGAACTATGTGATTGACAACTGATGCTCTTCCTCTTCCAGCAGGCCCTCAGTCCGGCCTGTTGGGGAAATGTCGCAGGCCTCGTACGGCCTTCACCAGTCAGCAGCTCCTGGAGCTGGAAAACCAGTTCAAACTAAACAAGTACTTGTCCAGACCCAAGCGCTTTGAGGTGGCCACGTCCCTGATGCTGACCGAGACGCAGGTAAGACGGCATCATCGATCAGGAAGTTTGGCTTCTGAGCTCCTCGTGTCTCGGGGTGAAAGTCTTCAAACGCAAACACGTTAAAAGGTTCTCGTTCCAGACTGCTGCATGCTATTGCTTTTAAAGTTGACATATGGATTTTTGTGGCTAAATCTCAGGACTTTCCTGCAATTTCTAACGGTTTGTTCTGGCCTGTCACAGCCACGCGAACCTTTGAACAGAGTAACTGTAAAACCAAATGAATTTACAGTTTTAAAAACAAAATCTATATATTGTTTTTACCATAAAAGCTTTGATTAAAATATTGCATGGACTTGAAAACGACCAGTACTTCACACAAACATGAAACTTTATACACGATTTTAACAAGGACTAGATTGTTCATAAATCTAGTCAGTGATGTCAATGATCTCCAACTCTAGAACTATTCTGCTTCATTTCTTTGCGTAAGCTTAAAATGCATTTTGTGTTACATTTTACCAGTGGCAGGGTTAAATGAAAGACGGGACTTTTCTCCAAAGGCGATTTGCGCCAACTGAAAAAAAAAAAAGAAAGAAAGAATGAAATTACATCAGATAAAATTTAGCTCCCAGCAATTTCTTCACAAATTCAATTGTTTGAAGAACAACTGTTGTCATACCAATCTTATTTTTCAGATGTATTAAAAATATCTATCACGTTCCATTTCCCCCGGCAGGTCAAGATTTGGTTTCAGAACCGGAGGATGAAGTGGAAGCGCAGCAGGAAAGCCAAGGAGCAGGCATCCGCCTCCAGCAAGGCGGAGGGGGAGCAGCTCAGAAGTGGAGGAAAAATAGCCAGCGCCAAAACAGACGAGGCCAGACGGGGTTTAAATGTGGACGGCAGACGGGCAGATTACGGGTTGGAGGACAGAGAGGACGGTGAGGAAGACGATGAGGTAGACGAAGAGGAAGAAGAAGAGGACGAGGAGGAGGAGGACGGAAGCCAGCATGGGTATCGCATCACTGTGAGCAACAAAGTTGAAATATCACGGTCCACAGACTTCTTGCAGCACAGCAACAAGCTCGGGTACGATCCCCTCAGCCCGTTCTCTGATGATGAGCTGGAGGGGGTTCAGGTAGGAGGAGGAGGAGGAGGAGACCGGAAGATTGGGGCAGGACTGTGAGGAGACCCCAGGAAGACCCTGAATGTTACAGAGATTTTACCAGGAAAACTGCTCAAAAAGCAGCTGTTTGTGTTTACTCTAAAAGACAGCTTCCAAATCTGAAAATGTGTCTGTTTTCATTTCCATCAAAAAAGGTTTTTTTTTTTGTTTGTTTGTTTTTTTAAGAAAAAAACCCCCACTAATAATTAACACAGCACATTCTGGACAAATTAGTATCTGAATAAAATCACTTTATGTACTGTAAACCTTGTAGCATGTGAAAAAATGAGATTTATCATCCTGCAGATCTGTCACTTATTATTTGTCAAAATCCTGTTTGTTCCACCTGCTGACAGCTGGCGCTCAACCCTGCACACACACTTTCTGTAAATGAAAGATGTAAAGACAGTCTGAGGACAAACAGCTTGTGCTCCATTCAGGAGTCACGAAGGTAAACAGGTTGCATGGTACTCATCACGTGTTGCATTGTTTTAATGTAAATATCACCGTTTGTCTGTCATTTCTAACGTTGATGAATCCGTTCCTGTCACTGACATGGAAGCGAATGACTTTAATTTATTTGAATGATTGCAAAGATTAATTAGAGTCGTATTTATGTCTAACTTGTCTGTGGTACAACTGTGAAATAAAAAAGCGAACGCAACACAAGACTGGAAATTATTCAACACTTTTCACACTCTCGTTCATTTTTCATTGGTAAACAAAATTTTAAAAAAACCCTGATTGTTTGCAACAACAAAATAGTAAAGAATAATGCAATATCCACTGGTATGCACTTTTTAGCCAAACACATCCCAAATCATTTTATGTTTAACCTACAAGTAGGGTGGAACAATTTGGAAAGATATTAATTACTTGGTGGTGTTTACTGATAGCCAAATAATTAAGCTAATGAAGGGAAGTAAAGCCATCAAAAGCCTGATGGTGAGCGGTCACACAGGGCCATTTTTTAACAGCAACAGCACATTTAGTGAGCTGAACTGGCTCAGACTTTTATTGGGCACCAGTGTGATTAAGGAGCAGATTGGTGTACAGCTGATGAGGTGTTTTCACCCCATGTTAGACCACAACCACATGTGAGATCACATGATTTCACAGAAGATCTTGGCTCTTTTTAGCACAAAATAAGTTTCTTTAAAAACTGGAATTGTAGTTTGTTTCCTTGTCCTGTTTTTTCAGTCTCATTGGCAACCCGGAATCAATCACAGTTGTGAATGGAGAATAAAGGATTAAACTATCACGCGTGTTTTATGGAGTGGGAAAAGGCTGAAGGAAATCACATATGCAACATGGCTCTCACAGTGAACATCCACCTGTTAGAAATGTCCAGATTTATGATGAAAATGTTAAAAAGCAAAAAGGAGCATAATATAAACTAATGCTTTGTTTTGCCACTGTTTTGTCCAATCACATTATGCAGTTTCCCTGTGTTTGCACCTAAAACGAATTACTGTAAATCTGATTAACCAGAAACAGTTCAGCTGTCACTTTCATTCCTGCATGGTTGCAGCTGGTTCCGGTGTGCATCATTCATGTGTCTGAATTGAACTACATAGAAACAGTTATTATGAAATCAAATAGTTGAATTTCCCTCTGTAATAAATGAAGTATTTGTTATTCAGCTGAGTTAAATGACTTCTATCATTGGTAAAATGTTCATAGCATGTCCCTAAAAGGACAATTGAGTGTGCAAAGCATATGTATGTACACTATACCTACAAACCAGCTATATACATATTAATTCAAAATGGCTATACAGTGAAAGCAAAGGGGGGCCGCTGTCATTCTTTGACCAAAGAAAAACTGAATCTGATAACATCAAAATTAATAAACATCAATATTTGTTAACGTCATAAATTTACTCTAATGGTGTACATTAGAGTAAATAATGTATGAATTTACTCTAATGGTGTACATTAGAGTAAATTCATGTAAATAAGAGTAAATATCGTAGTGTGGGAGGAAGAACACTGAAGCACACATTTTGTCCACATCCAGCTGATTCAAAAATGTGAGCTTCAGTGTTTGGTTCTGTGACTTTCATAAAGGTACAACTTCTGATTGAAAAATGATTTACAGAAAACAAAGCAATCAAACCGAACGAAGAAGCAAACATGATTTTCAAGTCAAATTGATGATTAAGATAAACTTTGTATTCAAAACAAATTGTTTCAAAAATCCATCTGACTGATTGTTGAATAGTTTGCTCAGTCAAATGTCCCAGCTCCAACGAGAGGATTTCTGAGAATCTTTTTTTTCTCCTTTAACTCAAATTACAAAGAATACCTTCCTTTGCAGACTGGAATGAATCAACCACTGTGTGTGAGTGTGTGTGTGTGTGTGTGTGTGTGTGCGTGTGTGTGTGTGTGTGTGTGTGTTTTAAATTAGGCTGATGAAAAATCATGCAAATCAATAGGACCTAATTTAGCTGTGTGACTTGCCCCTTTGACACAAAACAAAAATCACAGCTAATTGATAAGGCAGGAGAGCAATATATGGAGGCCATTGATCCTATTCATCCTGTAATTTCATCCAAATCCAGGCGTCATGTTAACTAAAAAAAATCCCTGCGCATAAATTACACTTAGTGCTGATAATGCTGTCAGTTTTCTCAACGGCCCTCAGACAGAAGTGCTGACGGCTCCATCGCTTCTTTCGTTTTTGAACCAATAACGCATAGTGAGCCTGTGTTTTACCATAAAAACGTTTCATGGTCTATTGAATCACTCACGTCCCCGCTGAGATGTCAGAGTGGTTACCAGAAACCCCCATTTTCATGGTTACACAAATAAAATTGGCGTCTTTTTGCTTTGTTGGATTATAAATCAGGGGCCCCTTAAAATATTTACACCCCGCGGTTTAATCAATCAGCAAAACGTCGGACTCATTACGTAAATATGAACAGATTGCGCGATCTTTTAGCGTAATCACACGTATTGCTGCTACTTTCTCAAGGCCCTGTCCTGTCACTTAACTAATGGACAAGTACTGCGGGGCCCAATAAATCCACATCTGTCCGACTTAAAACGCTGTTCTAAAGTAGGAAAATGCAGCATTTTTTTTTTTTTACCAGTAAAGTTTATTGAAGAGGCGTCAGCGGGGAGAATATATTCATGGAGCGTCATTTATTGTTGCAGGAAATATGCGTTACAGGTGTCGCGCCAGTTATAATGAGAATGGTGCCAATCTCCACGTCAGCATAACCTTCAGCGCCCGATTATCTGCAGAAACACTTAAACTGGATCAACAAATAGAGAAAAGTAAAGCTGAGGCTCCTTGTTCTTTACATCACTGATTCAGGGCAGCATGACTCGTCAAGTAAAGTCCATTGTTTTTCTTTGAAGTTTCAATCATGTAAAGAGACTTGAAACAAAAATAATTGTATTTATTTATTATATTATGTATTTTCTATATTATGCGTCTGATTAACTGCTGGTCAGATACGTCCATTCGTTCACAGTTTGCGTACATGAGTTATGTCTGCCCTCTGGTGGAAAAATAAAAGAAGACCCTCTCAAAACACTCAAAAGCTATTCAGTTATTTTTTTTTTTAAATGTGGTAATTTTAACTTTTGCTATTTCCATACCTCTGCAACGTTGTTGTAATATATTTTTTTATTGTCACATATATTTATTTATTTATTGGTCCTTGAAATGTTCATGTCTTATGTGTTTTTTTTATTCATGTCTGGTCTGTTTTGTTATTTTTGTTGACTCCGAGCAGATGCAGGTTTGTTTTTTTTTAATGTAAAACAACAAAAACATCATTTATTAATTTAGGTGCAAAATATCAGAGAGACAAGAATATGAGGCTCATATAGAAAATTTTACACTTCATATTCAAAAAACAGAATTTTTGCATAAAGACTTGAATTCAATGATTAAAGGATTTATCAAATATGCATGGAAGAATCAAAGCAACACAGGCTTTGATTATAACATGATACAAAACTAAAAAAAAGAAATCACTTTTTAAGGAGCGCGTCTGGTGACATGGGAGTCGTGAACACAAATTATGAAGTTGTGGCCAGGATTTCTATGTTTTTTCCCCCATGTCTCCAGACGGGCTCCGTAGTCCTTTGCGTAAAAAAAAAAAAAAAAAACCCGCACATTTTCTGCGCTGTTGGTTCGTTTGGTATGTGGGTCTGGCCTCAGATGTGGGTCTGGCCACAGAGGGGCGGTTCCCTGGAGTTTGGAAGCGCTCGATGAATCGGTGAAGAGCTTGAAAACTTCTCGTCTCTTGCTGGTTTTGCTCTTCAGCGCTGACTGAAAGTGAAACAGCCTCCGCAGAAAGAGCCAGCTGGTATCCAGACAGAGCGTTTCCTGACGCCGCAGCAGTGAACATGGCCTCCACGGAGCTCGGTAAGACGTGGTTTTTTTTTCTCTCCCAACTTCCATTCAAGCTTTTTGTCCCCTGATGAAGAGTTTCTCTGCCACATGCGCAGAGCTAGCTACGCAGCTAGCATTAGCCAGCGTGCAGAGCTTTTACTACGCTGAAACACTTACTTTGAACGAGTCTCTGTCTCTGTCGCTGTCTCTGCAGCTCTTCTGAGTGTGTCAGATAAAACTGGGCTGGTGGATTTCGCCAAACGCCTGGTTAACGTGGGCCTGTCTCTCGTGGGCTCAGGAGGCACAGCCAAAGCCCTGCGCGATGCCGGACTGGCTGTCAGGTTGGGAGTTTAGCTGGACTCCTTGGTTGCATTCAAACCCTGTGCTGAGGGCATTTCTTTTTTTTTCCTTTTTTTAAAAAAAAAACCTGTGTCTGCTGTGTGTCAGGGATGTGTCTCAGCTGACCGGACATCCGGAGATGCTGGGAGGCAGAGTGAAGACCCTGCACCCTGCTGTCCACGGAGGCATCCTGGCCAGGAAAAGCGCCTCTGACTCTGCAGACATGGAGAAACTGGGATACAGCCTGGTCAGGTGAGGAGGGAACATTTCCAATATTTAAACACACATTCAGTTTTTTATTTTATTTATATATATATATATATTTTTTTTACCTTCTACAGTTCTTTCACCACAGTGAGGGGGGTTGCTTCTTTAAAAGCAGATGAGAAGCCGTTGCGAGGTTGACTTGAATCAAACAACCTCTGCAACCTGTGGCTTTGAAGCTCTTCACAAGCTCATCAGATTTAATGGCAGTGTGTGCACATGTTATCAGCAAGCACGCGCATTGGATTTGGCATCTTGATAATTGGACAACTGCTGATCATCTTGTGACTCTTGTTTAACTGAGACCAACAGAAAACGATTAAATCGCAGACACACTGCGGGGGCCTCTGGAGCTGATTTTGTGGGGGGAAAATTGTTTGTTTTTTTTGGTGAAGTTCTGTGAAGAGTTTTAATCAAATGCAGTGAAGATAATTATTTATTTCAAAACCAGTAGATTCTGTAAAAAGGGTAATTGGGGAAATTTACTGTATGAGGCTTTAGAGAAAAGTGTCGCAGAGGCCAGTGAAATAAGAGCAATACACACTGAATATTTAGGGTACTTGAACTGACTACTAGTGATTATTATTATATAGAAAGCAAAAAAAGAGGAACTGGATCCGTGATCTAATTGATTTCAGAAATCTGGTCCACATGACTAAAATTATTGAAACATCTTTGTTCCCAAAACTGATGTAAGCCTAAAGGTTTGACTTAAAAGTCCAAGTATTTTTTATATATAAACTTGCATTTTCACTGACGATCAATAAAACAAAACGAGGAAGCATTTCAGAGATCCAATGTTATGATGCTACCCGTACGTACTTAAGCAGTTGAATGCTAATTCTGGTTATTTGTGAATGGATGAAGCTTGAGTATATTCCTGAGAAAATTAGTAAACTTGTTTTTCCGTTTCTTTTTTTTTTTTTTTTAAAGAGTGGTGGTTTGCAACCTCTACCCTTTTGTAAAGACAATCTCAAGCCCAGATGTGACTGTGGAGGGTGCCGTTGAGCAGATTGACATTGGTAAGTGAGAGCCTTCATGCAGTCTGTGTAAGATTTAAGGTTTTTAATAAAACCACCAACAGTTGTCATGTAGAGGTCTGAACTTTTCGTGTCTCTTTAGGCGGTGTAACTCTGCTGAGAGCAGCAGCTAAGAACCACGCTCGCGTCACCATTGTGTGCGATCCGGCTGACTATTCGCTGGTTGCCAAGGAGATGGAGAGTTCAGGAGACAAAGATACGACCCTGGAAACCCGCAGGACTTTGGCCCTAAAAGTGAGGCATTTTCATTTTTCCCCCCCAGTATTTTCCCTTGCCGTGTTTAAAATGCAGAAGTTTCTAATTGACTCAAGTTTTGACACATGTATGAAAAGTCATGCTTTGTTTTTCTGTCCTTCACTACAATATTTTTTTCCAGATTTGTTAGAAACTTTTAAAGAGTTTTTTTTTTTTTTTGCCTTTCATTTAAAACAAATCATTTTTAATTGCTTCTAAAATCTGAGATTCTTCTAAATTGGTCTTGGTTTAATTTTGTTCATTAGTTTTTATTTTAATAGGAACTAAATTATGTGACAACAGAGTTTTATGAGGCTCATAGACTCTCTTGGAAATACTAGAAAATTGTGTGATTTGTTTTTACCATTCTCCATGTCTTTACTAATGGGGGGGGAATAAAATTGAGAGTGGGGACTCTCATGTCACCAGACGTGCTCCTTAAAAAGTGGTTGGGAGCGTAAATTTTTTTTTTTTTAGTTTTGTATCATGTTATAATCAAAGCCTATAATCACTTTTCTCAGTGATTTAGAAATAGAATTAAACGTTATAGCCTCGCAGTGGGGAATTTCAGCTGTAACAGTAACAACTGCGGCAGACTGGCGACCTGTCCAGGGTGAACCCGCCTCTCACCTGAAGCGTTAGCTGGAGAGAGGCACCAGCACCTCCTGACCCCTCTAGGGACAAGGGTGTTAGTGGATGGATGGATGGATGGATGGATGGACAGTAACAACTGTGACTGTGCAGTCAGGACAAATTTACAAAATAAGAGACAGATAATAGAATAATTGGATTTTAAAAATGTGCAAAATGAGTACGTATATTTTTGTATTTAAGTTAGAGATAAGAAAAGCAAATTATAAGAAAATCAAAAATGCCAGCTGTGCAAACAACAGCAGGGTTGTAAAAACCTCTTGAGAACAGTGGTGGTTATAAAGTCTGCAGGAGGATCTACAGTGACGCTCATTTGTACCTCCAGGATGCAGCAGTCTGTCACTGAAGGAGTTCTCCAGTTCAACACTACATTAACTATTTTTTTCCCCCTTGAAGTTCATTTAACTTTTTTCAAACAATTGAATAAATTTGCAGTTTTTCGCAAACGCTTATACTTGAGTTGCATTTGCTTGAGTAAACTCCAATTCTTATACACAAATCTTCTACAAATCCAAAAGTTACATATTTCAAAATTGAGTTCATATATTTTGAGTCTAGATGCCGAAGAGCACACTCTGAAACTGGAAGATCATTTGATCATTGTTTTGTTTCATTACTTCTGGAATTTGCAGCCAAGGCTGATGACATGAAAGCAATTAAATGTATGAATTTCTTTTGTGTGTGCGTTTGACTTGGAATTGGTCAGGGGAAAAAAAATCCATAGAGGGTCATATGATGTTTTTTCTTTTTCTTCTTCCTTTGTGTGTGCATGTGTAAAGGTGTTGGTCAGAGCAGAACAAAGTCCAGAGTAAACTTTTTATCACAGGTCACAGCTTTAGCATTTCAGGCACCTGAACTTTAACCGTAACTGATTGGTGAAGCTTGCAGACACAAATACTTTCCTCAAATTTTACTCTAGGTGGATTAGTGGCAAAAAGTGAGTTTTTAGTCAAATTCTTAAATGTGAACTGGGCTCATGCATGTGTCTTTGATTCCCTCTCCAGGCCTTCACACATACAGCGCAGTATGATGAGGCCATATCTGACTACTTCCGTGGGCAGTACAGTCGCGGAGTGTCCCAGCTGCCCCTCCGTTACGGCATGAACCCCCACCAAGCCCCGGCCCAGATCTTCACGCTGCGCTCCGAGCTCCCGCTCAAGGGTACAGACGCCTCACAGACGGCTCAGCTGACTGGAATATTTTAATTTAAAATTTAAAAGTGTGAAAACCTGAACACAATGCAAGTTTCTCTGTGATTACTATTAATGTGGATATCAAACTTTGTAGTTTTGATGCGTCAAAGGAAAAGAAAAAACACCAAGATTCGATTGCTGTATTTTTTTCAGTTAATAAGTAGAAACTCTTTTTGACCTGCCAACTTTAATATAATTGAAAACAGATTATCTTTTGCAAACTAGTGCTCCTTTTCATATTATAAAACAATGTTCTCAGCGACGTGAACATCATTTCCTATCTGCAACAAACTTTTTGTTCAGATGAAAATATTTTTTGAAACATCTGCCTGGGGGTATGAACAATTTTGAATTTTTTATCCTTCAGTGGCAAATGGCTCTCCGGGCTTCATCAACCTCTGCGACGCTCTGAACGCCTGGCAGCTGGTCAGAGAGCTGAAGGCCGCCCTCGGCGTGGCTGCTGCCACGTCCTTCAAACACGTCAGCCCTGCCGGTGAGACGATGACACACTGCCGCTCCTCAATATGTCGGAGGAGGGATCTGTGCTGCTTTATCTGCATGATTTTTCCGCCTCCTCTCCGCAGGAGCTGCAGTAGGAGTTCCTCTGAGTGAGGAGGAAGCCAAAGTGTGCATGGTCCATGACATGTTGAAGGATCTCACCCCTCTGGCCACAGCGTACGCAAGAGCAAGAGGTCAAACAGGCTGAGTGTTTATTAATGTAAAGTATTTTGTGTTTGAATCTCTATGCCATTGACTTTAATGAAATCCTTCCAGGCTCAGACCGAATGTCTTCTTTTGGGGATTTTATTGCTCTGTCGGATGTTTGTGATGTCCCTACAGCCAAGATTATATCCAGAGAGGTGAATGAAAAAAGAAATGAATACGAGTAGTTGATTCTTATTTTCAATTTAACGCCGTTTGTTTCGCTCTGGTGATTTTCAGGTGTCAGATGGTATCATAGCTCCTGGTTATGAGGAGGAGGCGCTCAAAATTCTTTCGAAAAAGAAAAACGGCAACTACTGCGTGCTTCAGGTGAACATGGCACAAGTTTCACTAAAGGAGACAGTTTAACTCTGCTTTCCTCAAGTCTGTTAATGGAGAAAACGGTTTTTACCTTCCTACATAATCAAAGGAGTTACACAAAAACACTGAAGTAAAACCCGGTGCTGCGTTTGCTTCAGTTTAATGCTTTTTCCTGTTTAACAAAATTGATTTCTTTTTTCACCTTGTTCCTTTCTTCCAGATGGATCCAGAATATGAGCCTGACAGCACCGAGGTGAGGGTGCTGTTTGGCCTCTACCTCAAGCAGAAGAGGAACGGCGCTCTGATCAACAAGGAGTTCTTCAGGAATGTTGTTTCCGAGGGTTCGGTGAGTCTCTGCGACGCACCGCTGCTCACCTGCACGGCCTGAACGATCAACTCTAACTGCTTTCTGACCTTAACCACAAGCTGACTGAGGACGCCCTGCGTGACCTCACTGTGGCCACCATCGCTGTCAAGTACACCCAGTCCAACTCGGTCTGCTACGCTAAAGCTGGACAGGTCAGTCCAGTCAGGAAGGATGTATTGCATTCTGAATGAAATGATCCGACTCGGTGTTAATTTTCCACTTGCCTGCGGTGTGTCCAGGTCATTGGCATCGGTGCCGGTCAGCAGTCTCGTATCCACTGCATGCGGCTGGCCGGTGACAAGGCGGACAACTGGTGGCTCAGACACCACCCTCGTGTTCTGAGCATGAAGTTTCGCAGTGGTGTGAAGCGAGCCGAGATGGCCAACGCCATCGACCAGTTTGTCAGCGACACCGTTGGCGAGGTGAGGAGGAGATGACCACCGTGTTTCTGGTAGCTCTGCTCTGCCTGCATTTCATCAGTTCAGAAGTGTGTGTAGCTGTGCAGAAAGAACAGAATGCAATAACAAAATCAGGATTTCGCTGCAACAAATAATTGTTGTATATGATTAATCTATTGATTATTCTGACAATTAATCTGATAAAAAAAAATGGTGCATTCTGCAGATTAGAAATCCATTAAAAGATGCAAATAAAAATATATTTATTTCTGTATTTAAAAATGGAATTGAACGGGGTTTTTTGCCTACATTGCAATAATTGCATTCCTTTAGCTTCATTGTTTGTAGCAAATTATGCAGTGAAAATAATACGTCTAACATAAACGTGCTAAACACCCTTTCTGCTTGACTTAAAGTCAATTCAGTGCAGGGCTGATCTATTTGAGCGATTTTAAAAGTGGATAGCAAAAGGTAAAAGTTTTTTTTTCTTCTTTTTTTTTTTACACATTTTGAACCAGGTTATGTTAAAACTGTCATAGTACATATCTGGGTAGTACATATTTACAAAGATGGGGTTTTTTTATCTTTAATGCAAAATGTTTTTTTGTTTTGTACAGTTTTGGCTTAATTACTGCTCTGTGTGTTCTTTCAGCGAATTACCCTTTTGATTCTTCATAAACCTTTTAATGATTAATCGATTACTAAATTAGTTGATGATTATTTAAATAATTAATTCATCCCAATTAATCGTTTCAACCCATTTACAACTTCACCCAAACTGTGAGACCAGCAGCAGAAAACAGAAGAGTGTTTAGTTTGAAAGATTTGTGGTCTGTGACCAAAACGGGAATTGATGTTTGTTTCTCAAGGTCGTATGTGTGTTTTGTGCTTGCAGGGCCCAGACCTGGATATCTGGAAGTCCATGTACGATGAGGTACCGGAGTTTCTGTCGGCTACTGAAAAGAAGAACTGGATCAGCTCCCTGCAGGCCGTCACTGTCAGCTCTGACGCCTTCTTTCCCTTCAGAGACAACATAGATCGAGCCAAACGGGTAAATTGCACTCTAAGCATGTACACGCTCTTTAGCATGTGTGAAAGTCAGCCCAGTTTGCAGGCTAACCACCTCTCATGTCTCTTCTTTCTGTCTGTATGCAGAGCGGTGTTGAGTACATTGCAGCTCCTGCAGGCTCTGCTGCTGATGAGGTTGTGATTAATGCCTGCAATGAACTGGGGATCACTCTGGTGCACACCAGCCTGCGACTCTTCCATCACTAAGCATTACCAACGTTTCTGATACTGAGACATTCCTACTGTTACCATTGGAGAAGTGTAGAAATCACTACTGATTTGTTTTTGTAACATTAGTTGCGCTCTAATATGGGGGAGCAATAAAGTAGCTGTGAATGTTGAATGTAGGTCATTGAAATAAACTGCTGAGTAGTATTGTTTTTATTCTTGTGGTCTGTTATCTTGCTTCTCAAGTTTTTAACTTGGTATTCAGTTACATCACTAGGTCAAAACATTTTCTAGTACACTATTTTAAGTTATTTTGAATTTATTACATTCATTCCTGTTTTTGAAAAATGACAAGTTTGTTCCACCAATATTTAGAAAACCACTTTAGCATCACGATTCTCTACAGAATATGCATGAACAAATTTGCAACTACTATTTTTGGTCATATTCCTCATTTAATTTCAAAACTCAGTTGGCAACATATGAACAAAATGAATGTTAAGCAGTTGATTGCATGCTAGCAAGCCAATATTTGTTAGCATGCAAGCTAACTACCCAGAAAAAAATCTGTTTATTTGCTTTATACAAGACAAGACACCAGGGGATGTTCAGTTATTCCCCTGGTGTCTAAGTTTCTGTTTGTATGCAGAACAAAAAGATATAGCATAGATGATCACACAATACACAAAATTTAGAATCTCTCCAGCTTTATTAAAACAAGGGACTTTTGTCAAAGACAAAAACCACATTGTCACTGACAAAGTACAAAAATAGACTGGTTCACATTCTCACAGCCTAGCTCAAACATTCGAATACCGTGATTAAAGGGATGAACTGGTAAAAAAAAAAGATGTTTGAAGTTCGTCAATCACACACGGTGCGACCCTTCCACCTTAAAACGAAGGGTTACAGAAAGAACCAGATGCATGCAGACAGTTACAAATGCTAACTACTTGCATTCTTAAACACAGTGCTTACTTTCTGACAATGTTTTATGATGAGTAGATCCAAAACATGTCAATGGAAAACAAATGCCAGCTGGATAAGTAGCCTTTATAACCTTATTTACATTTAGCTGTAATGGGTCATTAGAGCCCTCAGTTCAGTCATTAGGCAGGTGTTTTCAACAGTGAACTGACTGGCTTGAAAAAGAGATCTGGACAGATCAGGCAGCAGGGCAGGAAGCTAGGTGAACGTGCCATAGAAAGTGATAATGCAGTCACACTAACAGCATGGCTTCTACAAGGTGAGAGTGCAGCAACTGAGGCGGAGACGGAGCGAACGCAAGAGTCACGCCACCGTATGAGAAGTTACTTCTGAGCATTTTGATGAGTGATTCCATCCGCTAGCAGCTCAGGTCGGAGGCACTCGATGGGGCAATGGATGTTCTGAAAAATAAGAGTGCAACGTCAACATGAGGAGTTGGCAAAAAGAACTATATTCAATACTTGTAAAAGAATATAATATTCATCTCACTTTTCGAAGTGTGTTTTCTCCATATCTAACAGACTCCAACAGGGTGACATCAGAGCCTGGTTTGCGGCAGTTCTCACACCGCCATCCCTGAGACACAAACATGCACGGTTACACGTCAATTAGGGCTCCATCTAATTCACCACAAATGAAGTGAAGGTTGATTTATCAAACCTGTTGTCCTCCGTCGCAAGTGCAGGTGCAGATAGAGCCTTGGTACTCCTTTTGCCACTGGCTGCCCACCTGGTAGGTTTTGCCCTCATCATAACACACTGACACGTCTGTGTGAAAAGTCACGCAAAGTAAAACTCAGCTGTACTGGAAATGCCTCATCACGTCAGAAAATGTCTCTGGGTGTGAAAGAAGCCTTACGTGGTTCACACTTAAATTCTCCTTTGCCGTTTCCCAAGCAGGTGCAGCTCATGAGGTGTCCGTTCTCGGCCTGGCGATCCCACTGCTCTCCGATGCGGTAGTTCACGCCGTTGTCATGGCACCACTCTGCAATACAAGAACAAACTGTTACGGAAGTCGAGAGAAACCTGCTCGGTTGTGTTCATATGTGAGCACCCCCAAAACTTACTCGACGAATCACATCTAAAGTGACCGCCGGCCAGGCACCTGCACCACAGCTTGAAGCCCGTCTCGGACATGCGCTCCCATTCGCCTCCGACGTCGTGGTAGGTGGCAGTGAAGGCATCGTAGCATGGGTCGTTGGTGGTGGGGACTCCACCCGATCCTGGCAGAAGATTAGGATTGAGAATTAAAAAACAAAAAAAAAATCACAGATCAACATCATTTTTGTAGTCTGCTTATAAACACGGTTTAGTTTTCAGTAGTATAGTGGTGAATATCTAAGCAGGTCTCTAGAAATATGAAATCTGATATGAGTGTTGCAAATTGTTTCATATTTATCTTGAATATTTTTCCATCTTAAGGGTTCTTTTTGTGAGAATTTTCTGGTTGAAAAGAACAGGATTTAAACATTTCTTGTAGATTTCTTTAGCAATTCTAGAACTGTAAAACTGGCTATAACTTGCGAAGAATCAACATTTCTGAACTATATCCATGTGCTGAAGTTTATGCTGACAAGTAGAATAATAAAAAAGAAAAATTCAACAACAAATTTCATTAATGTTAAAGAACATCATTTACAATTTTTCTGTCATTTTTTTTCATAAGATAAAAAAATGTTTCTAATTAGTTTTTGTAATATTTTATCCCAACATTTAATATTTTTACAGTAGTAACGACTATGAGTCTGTTTCTGCTGCATATTCTCCCAAACGGATCACAGATGCTATATTTTAAAACATTTTTGTTTTGTCTGTCCTATTTGGAGTCCAGATTCCCCAGCAGATCATTGAAGACGCTGCATCGCTGTTTCCCTGAACACTGAGCTTACTTGTGTTTCCAGCGGTGACTCTCTGCTCCAGAATCTTGTGTTTGAGTGCTCCCAGCAGCGCCTCCACTATCACGTTATAGTCTTCTCCAGGAGTGAGTCCTATCAGGGTGGCGGTGGTGGCTGTGCCTGGCAGGCGGGCCTGTAGACCGAGAATTGATTGAATTTGAAATGAGTTACATGACTCCGGCTACATGCTGCGCTGACTAAAATCTTTTGGGTCTCACTCCTCACCGTGAACATCTTCTCATTTCTGCTTGTGAGGGGATTGCAGGACAGGAGGTAGGCATTGCTCTGCCTGTAAGGCTTCCAGGAGATGCTGGTTTGAGTCTGGGCTTTCTGTGGTACTCCTGTCGCGTTAAAAAGCGAGGCTCTGATGGGAAATTTGAGCTTCACAACAGGCTGCCTACGGCCTTCTGCATCGGGGAGAGGGAGAAAGACCAGGGGCTCACGGACTTGCTCATTGGGCGACTGCGGGTTGCCTCCATTGTTGTTAAACTCTGTGTACTCCACATGCTGGCTTTGACCTCCAACTACATCCTGATTGGGCCCTGTAAACTGGACTTGGTTGTCTAAGTGAGTTTCGGGCACATCCAGCTGGTCGCCAGCCCCGGGGCGGTACGGCAGCGGCAGAGGCTGGGGAAGCAGGGAGTCTGACTCTGGGCGGGAGAGACGAGGTTAGGGAAGCAAGCTGGTTAGATGAGGCAGAGCTACGGTGAAGCTAATTTATCACAGCCACACAGGACGCAGCACATTGGCAGCTTTGGACTAAAACTCAACTATTTCATGACGTAGCGTTGCAAACACACGCATATATTTTTGAATGACATTTGTGAAGACATTCAAACTATAAATAGGTATTATGTTTAAGAGCCAAACACTGCTTGACTGTAGGCGTCCTACAGCAAATAAAAAAATGCATTTGAGCAAATAAAAGCAGAGGCTCAAATATGACATTTTTCAACTCATTTACCTGCAACCACTTTGTTTTTAATATAAAAGCTAAATATTCTGAATACTTACGAGTCCTGATCTTTCCCACCAGAGGTGTGCTCCTCTGTCCATTCTGGATGACGATAATCTTGATGATGTACTCTGTGGCTGGTTTCAGAGCTGAACAGAAACATCACATATCACGTCCAGTTAATTCATTAGTGCTAAATAAAAATACAAAGGGTGGCTATTTTAAGACGACTTTGGTACTATTTAACTCTGAAATTAGATTCTATTACTTGGACAAGAAATGATTTGGACCTACCAGTTATGGTGGCGTAGTTTTGGCCAACGTGGGGTTGTGGGATGAGCTCCTGCGGGGCTCTTCCAGTCTCTTCATAGGTGATGTAGTATCCGGTGATTTGTGTGGGAGGAGGCTGCCAGGTGAAGGAGATAGATGTGGGGGTCAAAGATGTAAACTGGAGGCCGGTAGGAGCCTGGACCACGGGTTTAACTGTGAAGAAGAAAAAAAATCATGTGTGTCATGAACTATTTTCAAAAAAAAATATTCCCAACAAATGAGGATTTCATTTACAGTAGAAAAGGAGTTGTTCAAACCAATCTGCCCCTATATTAAATATAATTGCCCTATTAAATCATGATTTAACTGCAGAGTGCAAAACCCATTCAGTCAGAATGAAGAAATCACCTAAAAGGACCCAACCGACAACATGAAGTAGGCTAAAAAAAAATCTAAACAACAACACATCATGTGCTAGACTAGAGCTGCTGCCCCCAAAACAGAGAAAACATGATGGTAGTCTGAGCCTGCTTTGCTGCTTCAGGACCTGAATGACTTGCCATTATTTATAGAACAATGAATTCTGTCAGAAAGTCGTGAAGGAGAAAGTCCCTCCATTAGTTCATGACTTATGTTCTGATAAGCTAAAACATCAATTAAAACAGGGATCCTTTTTTACCTTAAAATGGGAAGGTATACCTCAAATAAATCAACTAAAGTTTTACAACAAATTCATTATGTGTTGTTATTGTGAATGTTGGTGTAGTCCAAGACTTTCTACTAACAGACTGTATGTAAAAAAATAAAAACTAATAATTTAACTTTACACCTACTCAAGAGAAAGTGTATTTTTATTATGCGTCACTCTTCTTATTCAACCATGTCCATGTGTGATCATGAAGGTCAAATAATGTAAAATTGCCACATCGATGCTTCCCAAGGTGTGTTAAAAGATAAGGCACTTGTTTTATACCTGTTTCACCCCGGAGAGTAAACGGAGCGCTCCTTGTGTTTCCATTCAGAGTGTACAAGTTAATAGAATAAAGGGTTCCTGGCCGCAGACCTGAAAAACACAAAAACGCACACTGTGAAGCGAGACCTATTCAACAAGTCACTTCAGATGACAAACCAGTTCATTTAGCTGAGACATGAGGCCTACCGGTCAAAGTGTAGATGTATGTGTCCCCTGGGATGGTCCTTTTGATGGTGTCACGAGAACCACTCATAGGCGTAGCTTCAAGAAGGAAGCTAGTGATCGTCTCCCCCTTGGGGCGCCAACTCAAAGTTAAAGAGGTTTCCTCCGAATCGATGATCCGCACACGGCGAGGAGCGCTGACCTCTGTATTGACCAAATTACAAACGGATCAGTGAGCTCTACAAATTTAACAGTTTACATCATGGTGGAAGAGTCTTAAGCCATCTGTCATTTCTTTATGTTTTGCTTCCAAGAGGCCCCCTGTTCTAGTAAGCTTTCAGAGAGGTCTCTTCCCTCTGACCTGCCAGTAATAGGTTACGTTTTTAAAAATGTTTTCTATGCCACCAATTTACAACAAAAACCAAATTTCCTGTTACAAGAAAAACAAATCTAATTCATATGCCGGTCTGTTGAATTCAAAGTGGTCCAAATTTACTGCAAATGAAGCAAACTACTCCCAATCCAATGAGATTGTCAGATTTAGATTGTATTATGTACAGTGTAATTGAGTGCAGTTATTCTATAATAAAGTCAGATTCAGCTGATCACCAAATCCCAACTGGTGAAAAGTTATCTATGAGGGTGAGAGTTTAGTAAAGAAAAAGACAAACACAGAATTCATGGGTCAAAAATTGTTTAAAAGACGAGATAAAAACCGAAGACATGAAGTTGGTGCCGGCAATAACTCCACTAATGGCTCTGACCAAGAACCACCCAGAAAGATTACAAAATGGCTTCCTCCTGGCAAGTAAATGATGAACACATTTTGAGAAGTAAAGAAGCCACAGACCTTCCAGTGTGGTTGCCTCTCCTTCCAGTGGTCTGCTGGTGACAGAGTTCTTCAAGGCGTAGACCTGAATTTGATACACTGTTGCAACCTAAAGGACAAAGACATATTACTGATGTGCCACCACCGAATAAAATGCATTTATCTCACTTTTCATTCATGTACAAAAACATTGTTTACCATAAGCCCTGGTACAACTACGCGCGTGGTATCTGGGGCAACGTTCATTTCTTTGCGGGGGCTGTTGATATTCTTTGGGGTGATGACCACACGGTAGCCTGTCAGGCGGGCGTCTGGAGCCCGCCACGTAATCGTGAAGAAAGACGGTCCAACCTCAGAGACCATCATGTTGGTCGGCGCAGGGATTACTAAAACAAAGTCACCATAGCAAACATTAAGCTTGCATGTATGTCAGTCACGCATAGGAATATGTTTCCTAAATTTCTACCTGTTGATTGGGTTCCCACTAAAGGCGTGCTGGGAGTCCGGCCGTTGAAGGCAATGACCTTCACTGTGTACTCAGTCCCAGGACGGAGATCTCTTAGCACAGCGCTGTCCTGATCACCTCTGGGGGCTGGGCGAAGTTCTCTCTCTCCCTCCTCTGAGCTGGAGTACAAGACGCGGTAAGACGTCACCGTGCCATCGGGGCTGTCCCACGTGATGCGCATGGAGGTGGAGTCGATGTCGGAGAAGATCAGGTCCTTGGGATGATCCATGGCTGCAACAAAGAAGGAGGATGAAATATTCCTTTCATAGCAAAGCCAGAGTTTTAACTTGCTTTGTACACCATCTATTTTTACATCTCATCCTGTTCCCAAAATGAGATTAACTCCACAAAGTCTCCATCTTTCAAGATTTTTTTTAACTCCAACCTTTAAGCTGTTTAAAACTGTACATTTCCTTAAATGACGTTCACAATTTGTACACTGTTTTTACAGGGCTGCATCCCAAAAGACATACAGTAGCTTTACAATGTTGCTGTAGAGCAAGGGTGTCAAACTCCAGTCCTCAAGGGCCGCTGTCCTGCAGTTTTTAGATGTGCCACAGGTACGAAACGCTGGTAGGAAATGGCTTAATTACCTCCTCCTTGTGTAGATCAGTTCTCCACAGCCTTGCTAATGACCTAATTATTCTATTCAGGTGTGGTGCAGCAGAGGCTCATCTAAAAGTTGCAGGACAGCGGCCCTTGAAGACTGGAGTTTGACACATGTGCTGTAGAGACTGAGAACAGCAAATCCGTTGTTTCTGTTTTGTGCTAAACCGGTCTCTAATTGATGGAATAATTCTAAAGGAGCTTTAAAATGAATCTAATTATTTTCAGTAATGGCGGCTTGTCCGCAGATGTCCATCCTACCCTGTTGTTTTCTGACATTTCTCAGGGATTTTCTCTTCTGTCATACGCCACATTTAAAGTATGCTTTTCTATTACATATGAATGTCATTGCAAGCTTCTTAACAGCATCTAACACATTTTTTTTTTTTTATCAAAGCAGTCCTTTTCTTGCATCAGTTTTGGATGTTTGAATTACACTAACCAGTAAAAGCATTCTCCACAACAGGAGAAGAGGGTTGTCCACCACTGCCCAAGGCAAAAACGCTGACAACGTACTCAACTGTGGGCATCAGACCTACGAAAGACTTTTCTGTCGTCTCTGCAAAGCAAAAATAAAATAGGTCAGTTTTTGAGGGAGATAACCTTAAGTATTTAGGAACGTTACGTAAGAACATAGCATATCTTACGGGGAGCCACTACTTCAGAGTAGGAAGGTCCCAAACCATTCTTGGGGGCAACTGTGACTCTGTAGCCTCTGACTGGACCCTCAGGCGGAGACCAGCGCACTTTAATGCCGTTGTCAGTCACATCGGTGACCTTCATGTCAGTGGGGGGTTCGGTATCTGAATAAAATGGGAATTAATGAAACCTTCAGATCCCTTCTAACAATCAGATCTCTTAAAACTGTATTTTTGCTTTGTTCACATTATAATACCTGTCCTGTGTGTTATGTAGACAGGTCTGTTGGAGGCAGGGCTGTCTCCTCGTGCTGTGACGGCGTAAACTGTGATGGTGTAGTCAGTGCCGGGACTCAGCCCAGTGATGGTGGCGGTGGTCTGGGAGCCTGGGATTGTAAACTCTTGGGGAGATTCACCACCTGCAAGCGAATAAACAAAATGTCACTGTCAAACTTTGCACTTTGGCAAAGTGTGGACCAAATTTGGAAATTAATCACGACTACACACTTGTGCCTCCATAGGTGATCCTGTAGTTCTTCACTTCCACAGAAGGAGCGTCCCAGCGGATGGTGATGCTGGTAGGTGTGGATGATGTTACCTCAAGATCAGTGGGTGCATCAGAGACTGAAAAGCAGTAACAGAAAAGAGGTAAAAGAATTACATTAGTCATAATCAAAGATTAAAGGATCAAGCTGCAGGATCCCACTTCAAAGAAACAAAAAACTCACTGGTGGCTTGTGTTCCAGTTAGAGGTTGACTTTCCTCATTGTCATAGACAGCGTACACATAGATCATGTACTCAGCCTCAGGTTCCAGTCCGGTCACAGTGAAGTGGTTCTTGGATGGGGGGAGCCTATCGTCCTTGGCTCGCCCACCACTTGTTTTCTGGTACCGAAATCGGTAGCCCGTTATAGGAGATATGGGAGCCTGCCACTGAACAGTGAAGGAGTTGGTCCGGATGTCGGTGAAACGCAGGTCAGTCGGTGAGTCCAGAACTGGAAGGAGGTTTTAGGAAATTGAGCTGAATTGGAAGTCAGCATAAAAACAAATCTGAAGAGAAATCTAAAACAAACGTTTGAAATGACTCAGAGGCTGTTTCAAGTTAATAAATGTGGACAAGGGAGAAGAAAAGAAGAAATTAAAGCAAAATCCTTAGCAGACGAGCAATATCGGAAAGTTATGTCTTTAAGTGATGTGCATCACCCATCTCCTGTTCATTGGGTTTTCATCTAACAGTAGTTAGGATCCACATAAATTCCCACGAAAACTTTCATATAGTCTGGAGAACTACTGATTGAGAACAATGTAAATCCACTGATGGTATACTGCAAGGTCTAAACTACATGAAAATGTAGTTTTCCTATAGTTTTCATCATATAAATGATGAAAATTGAGATTTTTGGGGTTTTTTGTCATTTTCCGTCAGCTTTCACATCACCTTTCATAAGACAGCCTACTCCATAATACTCACTCGTTCTCTGAGTCCCTGTAGCAGGTTCACTTTCTCGTTCACCATAGACGCAGACAACACTGATACGGTACTCCGTGTTGGGCTGCAGGTCTTTATAGAAAAAATGAAAAATAATAATAGTTGCAACATGCAATTTTGTTTTTTCAACAGACACCATAAGCTGCGTGTCGTCTTACTCTGCAGCAGGAAGGTATTAGTGGCGCCACCAACATTGACTTCCTTTACATCGTCGTCCGTGTTCACGGGGTGGTAGCGGATTACAAAACGAGAAATTTCACTGGGCGTGGCGATGTTGGGGATGGTCCATGTCACCCGGATGTGGTCTGGACCCACACCTCCAAACTGCAAGTTAGTCGGAGCTGGTACAGCTGGAAGAACGGAAAATTGAAGGTTATGTATCGACAAGGCATTAGTTAAACGAGACATTATGCATATTTTACAGCTAAATTCAACAAAAGGCATATGAATGGTTTGATTTGATAAAAAGAATAAATCAAATTTTGCTAGGAATCTGTATTTGCACATAAAAATTGACACAAGGGTCAAACAAATAAAATGCAGAGTGTGTTGCTGTCTCTAAAATTCAATTTCCCGTCCCTCCCCTTTAATTAAGTGGTAAAAAAGAAATCACCAGCTTCTGTTTGTTTTGTGTATGTGGTCGCCTTGCTCTCTCCCTCCTCTGTAACTGTGACGATAGTGATGTCATAGTCCACGCCGGGCTCCAAGCCGTGAATCGTGTAATAACCAGCAGACACCTCCACCATATCTTGAAAGATGGGCATGCTCTCGCCTGAGGTTTTTACCGTTATGCGGTAAGCAATGACGGCGGTAAAGTTTACAGGGGTCCAGCGCAGGCCAATGGTGGTGTCAGTAATGTCGACGAAGTCAACGTGAGTTGGGATGGGGATTTCTGAAAAGGGGTTAGACCGGTTCCCAAGCACAAGCAAAAATCAGACAGAAAGGAGAATAGAATTACACCAGCAACTTGTCATTCCAATTAAAGCAGTCAGAGAAGTACTGTGTAACAGTAGCCATGCCAAATAACAATACAGCAAATGAAAAAAACAATAACCATCAATTAAAATGAAAAATGCATGCAATGTTTAAAGTTATTGGCCATGCTGGAAAGTTTGATCCCTTCATCTATTAACTGTGATCTCCATGCAGTTCACAGCTCAACCAGTGATCATGTTAGTTTTAGTATTTAGCACTGCATTTGCGCAAAAATGTAAAACCTTCTTGAAGGTTTTTAATGTCTGGCTTAATGTTTGACAAACATTGTTCCTGCATGAGATAGAAAGCAACTAACAGTGGTGTTTGTTGTATTTGCCAAAATAAGACAAAACATTTGGCTTTATCCTCCACTTCATTGTAATAAAAATCAACCTTTCTTATGGTCTTTTAAAGAGGGTTCGATTTTTCCCAGATTCTTAAAAGTAGAACTTTCAGATTCTGTTCATCCACAAGATATTTTCACTTGTGTACAATTACCTGTAGACTGGCTGAAAAACAGTTGATCATGAGCTTTACAACAATTATAGGAAATCAGGCTACTTTAAAGGTGAAGACATGTTAACACCATGGTAGACAGGGCCTACTGTGCTGCTACCCTAGGTTTTGTTCCTAATCTATAGAGCTTTGAGATTTTTGGTTTGAAACTTTGGCCCAAAGACGAGAACAAAGATACAGCTTTTGATTATTTCAATGAAAAAACAATCTGCCTACTAACAAGGCACTTTCTTTTGGCACAGCTGTGAGGTTAACAGGGAAAGATGCCTTCCTGGTGGCTCTACCTGGGGTGATAACAGTGGATATCGGTACGCTCTCCACTGGTCCCTTGAGAGTGAATACGCTGACGTTGTACTCCACCCCCAGATTGAGGTTTTCTAGAAGGCATGTGTTTTGATCCGGTGCTACAAACTCCTCCAAAAAGTTCCCTCTGTGGCCACTGGTTGGCGCACTTGTCACTCTGTAGCCAGAGATCCCTGCAGAAAATAGGGGAGTGAAAGATTTTGAAAAAGTTGGACACATTATCAAATGATAGTGAGATAGAGGTAATAGAGACATTTGTCCAGGTGGATTGGGGATCTAAAGCCAAGGTCTAGACTTGGTCCCATCCAACAGCTTGGCGGCGCGTGGGGTGCTTAGTCAATATTTACCTGGTGTTCTGGAGGCAATCCAGTAGACGGTTAGATCTCCCGTGTCTGGGTTGGACACCACTCTGAGGTCGGTTGGAGGAGACACAGCTGTACATGAGAAAGGATTTTATGCAGCTGTTAAGGTCTTGCCAAATTGTTTAAACAGTGCTGCATTGGCTCACAAAAGCATTACATCATTCTGGTTATAAACACTTTAACAAAGATTCATGTTGAGCAGTTGTTATCAGGGCTGTGTTTTTCCTCCAGCCAAATGAAATACAGACGCACTGGTGACAACGTTGCGGGTGATGGGGTTTCCACGGTTGCGGCCGTTGAAAATGGGCTGAACGCTGTAGGTGTACTGAGTTCCTGGGAACAGGCCGCCAATGTCAATGCGCCCAGAGTCCGAGGTCTCTTCTCTAGGAGATTCGCCTTCCTCACTCGGGAGAACAGAAAGCTGAAGAAAGCAGAGAGAAAACATTGTGATCAGCAGATACTCATAAAATTTAGCACAATACCTAAAATCTGCTCACAACTGACCAAAACGACATGCTGAGATTTCAGCAAACGACTAATCTCCTGGGGTTAGTTGCCCAACTAATCAGCTTTGTACATTGAAGATGGAGACGTAGCTTTTCATTGATGCATAAAAACTGCGACAGTTTTGGAGTTATCAGAGCAAAAGGGCGATGACCTACCTTGTAGCTGAATCTGTGGATAGGCGTCCAGCTAATAACGATGGAGGTGTCTGTGACCTGTGTGTTGAAAGGAGGAGCGTTTCCCATCCGAGGAGCTGGAAACAAGACAGAAGACATGAGTAAAACCTCCACATAAAAAGATATTCTAGTCTGGGGTGAAAGTTTTCTGACCGGTAGTAAAATATGCAGTGGTTCCCTCGCTCAGCTTATTGTTCTGCACAGAGTGTAACTGTGCCGTGTACTGTGTGTCTGGGCGCAAATTCTTCAAAGAGTACTGTGTGACCACTCCGGGGATTCTCCTCTCAACGGGGTTGGAGCCCTCGATGCTCAGGAGGAGGCGGAAACCAGTAACAACAGCGCGGGGAGCATCCCAGATGACCAGTGCGCTGTCATGTCCAATGTCAGTGAAACGTACGTTTGTTGGTGAGTCAGGTTCTGCAGGGGAAAAGAAGACATAACCCATGTGAAAAAGTCAGCATGTGTTTTGTAATCTGATGATATTTTTATAATCTGAGTTTTGAAGTTTAAAAAAAACAACAACAGTGCCACCTACTGGTGGATTTTTCTCCAACAAGCGGCTGGCTCTCAGAATCGCCTCTGACGGCGTAGATGTAGAAGCGGTACAGCGTGCCGGGCTGCAGATGGGTGATTTCAGCGTACGCGTTGGGGGAAACGGGCAGCTGAAGGGGCCGCAGCTCGGTGCCGTCCTGGCCCATTGGTGAGAAGACCACCCTGTAGCCGGTAACCTCGGTGGGAGGACCCGTCCAAGTAATGCTGATCCTGGTATCCGAAACCTCGTAGAACTGCAGGTCGGTCGGAGCTGGGATCTTTTCTGTGGAGAGGAAAAGATTTGGTCACACATAGTTAAATATCAGGTGTTTCTCATAACGTTTATTGAAACTCTCGAGAACAAACATCTGTTAAGCATTTCTTCTTAAAAGATTGAACACTCACTTTATGGTTTAGAACAGCTAAGACTTTTGCCTCATTGGTATTTGATGATCTGTGTAACCCAATAGTTATCCTTTACGTTATGTACATATTATTTTTATCATGAAGCAAATGATATTTAAAATATTTGCAAGGCCTCTACCATATTGATATTAGATATGGAAGAACGGTAATAGTAAAAGAAACAACTGTTTATAATGATCAAAAAGGAAACATCCAGCTTATTTTCAAATTCCAAACTTGAAAGGTAAGTCCAATAAAGGTTTTAACAGTTCCCAAGTGGAGTTTTTGCCTAAGTTTGGCTCAAACCAGGTGGAAAATCCACAGCAAATACTAAAGCAACAGAAGGAATTAAAGTAATAGTCGTTTCCTACAACATCTGTTTTTATTTTTCAAGAACAAATTTCCCAGTCCAGCCACAAGGAAGTAAAAGAAATTATTATCTTTTCTAAATTATGTGCTAAAGATTGATGAGGTGTTTGTGCTTTAGGGGTGTTGGCTCCATAAGCATTTGTCTTTCCAAGTGTTAAAACTTTATCTCAGAAGGCTTTGAGGACCCCCTGTAAATCACGTGCTAGTCAAAACCTAGATTGAGAAGATGAGAAAAATATTTAAGTTACTAATGAAGTTATATCATATCAAAAGTTTGGACACACCTTTTAATTCAATGAGTTTCCTTTATTTTCATGACTATTGACGTTGTAGATTCACACTGAAGGCATCAAAACTATGAATAACACGTGGAAATATGCACTAAACAAAAAAGTGTAAAACAACTGAAAATACCCCTTATATTCTAGTTTCTTCAAAGTAGCAACCTTTTGCTGTGATTACTGCTTTGCACACACTCTGCATTTTCTTGATGAGCTTCAAGAGGTCGTCACCTGAAATGGTTTTCACTTCATAGGTCAACCTGCCCTGTCAGGTTAATAAGTGGGATTTCTTGCCTTATAAATAGTCATGAAAATAAAGAAAACCCATTGAATTAGAAGGTGTGTCCAAACTTTTGGTCTGTACTGTATATAACTCATACCTGACAGCTCATTTTAATAGCCTTTCACGCCATTTTAAGAATTGTAACCAGCTAAACCAAAGAGCCATCCAGTCTCATACATGGGTGCTGAATTTGATTATCTGTGCAGTTATTTTATTTGCAAAACAGCCATTTATAATGTGTACCTCGTTTTGGCGAGCCAGCCGTGCTGACCCGCACAGAAACAGGCTCACTCTCCAGGTTCTCCTCCACAGCATAGATACTGACGTTATAGAGGAGACCTGGGCTAAGGTCCACCAGGGTCACTGAAGTCTCCGAGTCAGGGAGGATGAGCTCGGTGCTGCTGCCTTCCTCTGACGGAGTGTAAACCAAACGGTACCCTGAGAGCAGAAGTGTGGAATTGACTTACATAACCCAAACATTTTAAGTAATAAATGCAGAAAGTCGGTTGTTACCAGTTATCGGCGCCTGAGGTCTGCTCCAGCTGATGCGGATGGAGGTTTCCGTGATCTCATCCACAGGAAGCAAAGTGGGTGTGTCAGGAGCTGGCAGAGAAAAAAAAGAAATTAGGGAAGTTATGCAAACAAATTTTTACAAAGTTGGATAAAATTTTATGTATTCTAAATATTATTGTTATTTAAGAAGAGTGGGAGAAATGTTTCCAACCAGTGGTCTGTGAGGTGGTCAGGATGAGGTTCGGATGTCCATCTCCCTCGGGCATCTCGTACACGCTGACGTTGTATCTGCGGCCAGGCTCAAGATCACTAATGGTGACCGACGTGGTGGTGCGGGGAACATCTGAAGAACCACAAAAAGGTTTGATGAAATACCCAACAGGTTATTAGTTACAACACAACTCAAACAGTTAAATGTGAATGTGCTTTTCAAGCTTATTCCAAAGTAAATTAATTCACCCAGGTACTTTGGTGTAGACCCCTCTTCGATGAGCTCATACTCCAACCTAAAGCCAGAGATGGTAGAAGAAGCCGAGGTCCACGACACCACAAAGCTGTTGGAGGTGATCTCTGTTATCGACTCAGACATGTCCACAATTGGCGGAGGTGGCGTCGTCTCTCCTTCCCATGTCTCCACTTTTTGAGATTAGTTGGGTAGGGGGAAAAAACATTTTCTTTAAGAAAGTGTTCTTGATTTTGTGGCATTCAAATACTGTTAAACCCTGCAGTGAACTTACAGGAGCCATAAGCGGTTGTAAAATCGAAACGTGTGACCTCGCGTTGCCCGTAGTGCATAATGCTGATCAGCTGTCCCTCGTAGGTCACACCTGGACGCAGTCCACTGATGGTGTAGGAGTTGAGGTTTCCAGGAATGATGACCTCCCTCCATGGGTTGCGACTGTTTTTCTACATGACAGAGTAAAAAGACAAAGAGCTGAAGACTTCCAAGACTCTTTATGATAAAGAATATTTACTCTCATGCTGCTGAGAAGCTTTACATAAACAGAGGTGAGAGTAAGCTTTTTAAATGAAACTAACTGCATCTATGAGAGCTCTTCAACTTAAACTAATGATCCCAGAAGTCATTTGATGATACACGGTGTCCAACCTAGACAGCTTACAGTCCATCATAGAACCAAACTCAGAGACAAAAAATATGCAGCATTTGGACAGGAAGCACTCAAAAGAGGGCTTCACCTGCACAGGGAATGTGTGTAAACTAGCTGGAACGACAGTGTGTGTCACAGAGAGTTCATGGACTCAAACTTTGGACTAAATCAACAAAGATTTTCCATCTCATTCACAACTTTTAGCCTCAAACTCTATGCATTCTCACAAAAAAAAATCACCAGGAAAGATAAAATTTCTAAACATCTCAGTGTGACTTACAAGTCTCCATTTGAGGATGTACTGGGTGACATGGGTAGACGGTGGCACATTCCACTGAATGGGGTGGGAATCTGGCTGGTTTCCTGCTTCTGTTATAAGCACCTGGACGGGTCTTGAGCCGCCTGAGGAGTTATCGGCAGCAAATGGTGGAAGAAACATCAATAAAAAGCACAAAATGAAAATGTGGCTTACATAAAGAAAAAGAAAAAGACTTGTGAGTAACATGACAGTGTGACCTGCGGTGGAGACCTGGGGACTGTTTGATGAGTTACAGCTAAGCGATTCAGAGTTTTGGGTCAGAATCAAACCACCAGGCGATGCTAAACCGGCTCAACACCTACTGACTGGCTTACAGTCTGAAATGACACCTTCATGCTATATTCATCACTTTTATTGGCCCCCTCGTTCGCATATGAACTCATTGCACGGGCTCACTGGCTGTTCACCCTGCACAAACAGTACAGGGCCCTGATAGAACGATAAGCATCACAACTGTCCCTATTTAGGTCAACATTAGCCCCTCGACTCAGTTCAAAGTAACAGTTTAGGCAACTTTTGTGTAAATAAGGACAGGAGGTTTTCCAAAACTTTTGCCTGTCCAATAAAATATTTTATCTGAGCAGGACAACAAACATTACTCAGCAACAGGTGGGGGAGGAGAAAAAACACAAACTTTAAACTTCAAAGGTTAAAGGAAATGACAGGGGTGTTGAGACTGAAAAAAACAAATCCAGCATTTATGCACCAAACAGGAACAGGAGCTATGTTTTACATACAACATGGGATGGTAGGTAACTTTCAAAAAAAAAAAAAGCATTTGTGAGGAATCTATTATCTAACAATAATTGCAAATACTGAACAAAGCCTTTAAGCTTTGAATGTATTTATAATTATTGACAGTTTGGTAAGTTATGATGACAGAAAAAACCCTTCACGTTAACATAAAGGAATGACGTGTACGATTTAGTGACATCTCGTGGTGAAGTTGCAAACTGCAAAAAATAAAATGCTCTAAGGACCCCCAACATACTCCTACATACTTCACTCCTCAGAGGTCCATGCAAACTCAAAGCCGACATCCACAAAGGTAGATTTTTACGTTTGTGAGCTAGGCACCGAGGTGGCTTATCAAACTTGCTGGTATCCACTCGGATTGTGGGAAATGAAGGAATTTATCACGAGAAATGTAGGCATCTGTTAAAGTTACAGATACAAATTTATGTCAGCATTTCCCACTGTTATGCAGGAGAATCTTAAATCACCCAAAAACATAAAAGAAAAGAAAATACATGCAAATCAGAAAAATTTTTTGGCCATTAAAAAGTAAATATTTAAAAATTGTGTATGAAGATTTTATGTATGTATTGTGTATTACGCAGGAAACATTTCTGCTGTGTTCCAAAAGGTGCCACAAACCCCAATATGTTGTGACCAAAAAAAGCTATCACAAAAACAGCTAAATTCTGATGTTTATGAAAGAGCATTTTCTCTTACCTGGGTAGGCCTGCAGAGGTTCGCATCCCATTTCTCCTCTTCCTTTGCCAAAGCAAGTGCATCTGTAGTGATACCCACTGATGACTTTGTCCCACTGTTCTCCAATCTGATAGATCGCATTGTTCTGTTGATCTCTGCACTGATCTAGTAGAGAAAAACCAAGCAGATGGGAAAGTTGAGTTGGTTGGACAGAGAAGGTTGGATGTGGACATGTGGAGTATTGACCAGCCAAGGCAATGAGCCACAAACCAACCTATAGCATCGCACTTCCAGTAGCCGCGTCCCAGTCCGAAGCAGGTGCAGTTCATCATGTGTCCCTCATTGTGGCGCTTTGAGAACTGCTGGTTGACTTCATAGGTCAAACCATCAACAACGCAGTTGTCTGAACACACAGAGAAAAGCAAGAATTTACTCTCAAAACTGGAAAGCTTTCATATGCGCATCTTCTTAAGATGACTTTAAATCATCTTTATTTCAACTCCACATGGAGTCAGTTGTCTCACCTCGCAGCTGCGAATGGGCAATGCAGTTCCACTCTCCACGGCCATTTCCCAGGCAAGTGCACTCCATCATGTGACCCATGACGTCATGCCGTTTGTCCCATTTGTCTCCGAGACGATGCATCACTCCATCATTGGTGGTGCATACCTCCTCATGGGCTAATTAGGAAAAGAGTAATAAAATGCATCCAATCAACTGTGTTTTGGTTTTTTTCTTGCACATGCAGTTCAAACAGTTCAGTTTAGAGCTGTGCTACATTTTTGGATGTGATAGTCTTTACCAACAAGTTTTTCATAGTCACTAATTATTTGCCCTGGAAAAATAAAATTTAGTCTAATAAAACAAGAAGATATAACTCTAAGGAGCATATTTTCACAACCGCAAGTGTGCTTTGGTTGAACCAAACCACATGTGTTGGGTGAGATAAACTCAGACCCATTCTGATTCGTCTTGATATTAAATTACACAGGACACATTCTGCTAGGAATGAACATTAGATAAAGTTATTTTGAATCTTTTTGCTTAATACTGTGAATTTATTGGAAATCCTACAAAACATCTGAACACTTCACACTGACCAGCCATGGGGCAAAATCCAAAACGCTGGTCCACGTCATAGTTGTAGGTGGTACCGCACCATCTCATGCCATCACGGCGGCCATCGGTGGTACAGTCTGTGTAGTTGCGACCGCTGTAGAGGTATGGGAAGTGGCAAAGGGCCCCGTTGGAGTTCCCACCTTGTGTCACCACAACGGCTGCAATTTTCACAGAAATTTATATAGTTACTCCCGAGCTCTAGTTTGGATAACAGTAACTGACAAAAGTCAACACAATACCTCAACAAAGTCACTGTCATTGTTAAGATAAAAACGACATCTCTGTTTCAGAGTCTCACCGAATTTTTCTGTACAGAAGGAATACTGCTGATCTCTCTCATAGTTGGATGTTGTGGAGCACCAGAGCTGCCCATCAGTGCGTCCATCTGAAGTGCAAGAGTAGTACGTCTTTTCCATGAAGACAAATGGGAAAACACACGGCTGGCCATTAGAATTGCCACCATACGCCTGGTTCCTGGCCTCTACACAAACAGGAAATAATTTATTAAGAACAGACGTAAAATGACAGAAATCGAAATTGAATTTGCGCAAAATTCAATTTTCACTACAGCGGTACCCTAGTTTTCAGTAGGAAGCATGTTTTTTTGTTCCATTATAACATACGCTCACCCCATTCCTGGCAGCTGACTCCATTGCCCAGACATGTACACAACATCTGTTTGCTGCCCTGGCTCCTGATCCAGCGGTGTCCGTCAAAGTACGAGGAACCAGAGTCTGTGGGGCAGGTTCCTTCGGAGGTGGGCACGTGATGATGCAGCAGAGCCTGGGTTACACCAGGGCCTGTTAACAGATCGATAAAACAATGTCAAAGACTAAAGTGAGAGGATATTTTTTGTTTACATGACTGCCTTTAACAGAACTCACCTCGGCCTGTGCTCTGTCCTTGACAATTCGATTCTCCCCTGCCGTTACCCAAGCACACGCACTTCATAGCATTCCCCTTGTCGTCAGTCTTTGTCCAAGTGTCTCCAATCCCAAAAGACCTCCTGGTCTGAAGGTCATTGCAACGGTCTGGTTCGGAAATAATGACAAATGAGCTGGCACTGAAAATCAAACCAGGCCTATTTGCTTAAATGGCGATTTAATTCGTACTTACTCCTTGAGGTACAGCTGATACGTCCATTTCCTTCTCCGTAGCAGGTGCAATCCAGCATCATCCAGCCTTGGTATGGCCTTTCCCAGGTCTCGCCAACCAGATACGATGATCCAGAGTAGCTATCAAAGCATTTTTCAGCTGCAAGGATAAAAAGTAAAACAACGGGTAAGCATGGTTGAGGATTAAACGCTTAAAAGCGTTTTAATGCTTTCAGGGGAGACACTCACCCACAGGTTTGCATGTCCATTCTCCCTTGTTGTTCCCAAGACAAACACACTCCAGCAGGTATTCACCGCTCTCATGAGGCTTCTGCCAAGTTTCCCCAATTTTATAAGACCTCCCACTGTCATGGCAACGGTCTGTCAATCACCCAAAGGATCAGACAGTTTATTATTGACATATCAAATATTACTTTTGCATCTCGAACACACATCTAACACTAAAAGGCAACACATTAATAAACAAGACTTCTGTCGTTTCACATTGAAATTTGACATGTGAGCTTTAGAATGAAAGTGTAACCTACATGCTATGGTACAGCTGATTTTCCCAGAGCTAATGCAAGTGCAATCCCACATGAACCCGTCCTTTGGTCTCTCGTAGATTTCTCCCACCCGGTATGTCCGGGCATTGTCCTTATCATAACAGGTCTCGTCCGCTGAGACAAAAACGGAGGAAACAGAAAGGTCAAGAGTTATTGTGAGCCTATCTTGGACTGTTGTCCTGCATGTGTGTAAAAATACTCAAATCTAACATCTGGATCTTTTGAGCACTTTTACTTTGCTTATCAGTGCTTTAATAATAACGTCTGAAATTGTTGATTTTGGCTTGGAGAGTTGGACTTCAGATTTTGACTGACCTTCAGGCTTTGTTTTACACTTGATGCCTGCTGCTCCATTGCAGGTGCAAACCAATACACTTCCTCGGTAAGGTTTCTCCCACTGTTGGTTCCGTCTGTAAGAGTTACCATTCTCCTCACAACTGTCTAAAGAGTAAAAACGTGGAAATAACACTTTAAAAGTTGCAGGTAGCTAAGTTTAATCTTTCTCAAACAAACATTAGATGCAACATCTCACATTTCATTCCAATCCGTAAGTTTAAAAGCATCACAAACTCGCACACGAAACAACTTGTGTTTACCTGGAGAGAGAGCAGATGCGTCATGCGGGTCTGGATACACCTGATACTGACCCGTTTGTCTTTTGCTCTTCTTCGGGGCGCAGTGGACTGCGCTACTTACGCACAGCGCAACCAGCAACCCCGTCAGTGGGCCACTAGTCATTTTGTGGATGGACACGGATTTTAATGCAGAATTTAATAATATTGATTAAAAAAAAAAAGTTTAACTACAAAAGAGCATCTACAAAAACAGGAAGACAGAAGGAGGTGTGCAGAAGTCAAAGCTTGGAGAGATTTAGGAGATTCAGCTCTCTGCGGCTGCCTCTCCAGGCAGATTTTGCACCAGAATGAGGAGAGGAGAGAGGAGCAGTTTTATACCAGGACGCTGCTCTGCCCCAGGGGGAGGGATTTTACTGGAGTTTGGATCATCCTCCTGCGTGTGAGTAATACTCACCCGTCACTTTCAGTGCATGAAATAAGTCAAAAAAAATTGTAAGGTGTGAAAAGAGCGTAAAAGCTACAGGAACGGACTAAATATTTGTGCGCGAATTGTTCTAAATTCAAGATAGCAGTAATTTATTGTACTGATAAATCAAGGACAATATTTATTCTACCTCCATCTACTGGTATTTCTGTGCAAGGACAGCTACACTTACGTTTGTTCAAATTAATTTCCGTAGCGTCTTTACTAGCATCTATCGCAACATGCAAAATATATTTTCTCTGTACAGAATATGCACCCATTTAGAAAGAAACCCTAAATGAAGTGTGGGACTATAGTATGGTAAAAATAAAGTCGAACACATTTTTAAAATTGGACTCAAACTGTAACATGACATGACCTTCAGTAATTTCAGCTCAAACCTTCATCTCAGTCATGCAATCTATATACCAACCTGATTTATTTATGACTTTATGTGCTCGCTGTCTTCAAGGCCGGATCTAGTCAGTTAGACCATCAACATGCACATACAGTACATGGCCTTATTAACTTCTCAACAGTAGGCCTTGATTGTTAGCATCATCCAGCCATAGAAAAATAAATATTTAAAAAAACTCCAAACTTTTTATATTTATTTACCTACACTTTGGTTTTTCACCACCAGAGAAGTTTAGTTCTGGTGTTTTCCTGCTTCAGGAAAATTGAACCAGCTTTACACTTTTACTATAAGAACATAGACGTAGGTGAAGAATTTTTTATTATTATTATTATTTATTAAATTTACTAGACAATATCACACTAATGACGACTCGCTGAATAAGGAGAAGTGAAACCCTGCCAGATAAAAAGTATCTGGAAGGGTACTGAGGCAGAAGGTCACACATTATTTCTGTCTAGTTTGAGAAATACTTTTATTTCCTCAAAATTTCTCATGAGTCATTTTGCAACATTTTTACATGCGTTTGCAAAGCATTTTTTGCTTATTCTGTGCTAAAATGAATAGGAATGTAGATAACTTTACATCCAAACCTTCCAGACCCATTTCTAGCATCCAAAGCAATTCTTTGTTCCACAATTTATGCCAAACCTTCATTTAAATCTAAGCCTCATAATTTGCTCTAATAAAATTATGTGTTCTTCAGCAAGAAACAGATTTAATTAAGGTACCAGAAACAAAAACATAATCACGTTTCCTTACACGGAACAGCTGTTTGGTTTTTTTTTTCTTTCCAAACTGCCTGGTTTCGTTCATCATGCCGCTTTTCCTTTCCTTCATTTTGACCTGTCTGCATAAGCTCAGTGTACCAGACATAAATAAACAGCTTCCTTTAATTTTCTTGACTTTTACAGTCAGCTTCAATTAGAAACAAGACAAAGCACGAGGTCTTGTTATGATCCTTGAGCATCCAGTTTTGCCAAATGTATTTATGGATCTCGCCTGGAAAGTAGTTTGCGCTATATAGCAACTCCTGTCACAATGCAGAAGAAACAAGCGGTGCCCGCGGCCGCGAACATAAAACCAAAATTTGGGGAAACATGGGGAAATGAAAGCATAAACCCTGTTGGCTTACGTGAGCAAAACTGAGTCATCATTTTCTTCCATGTGGAAAAAGCTTTTAAATTATTTCCATTTGTGAAACAGTCCTAAATTGTACAGGATCAAAATACCTCAGACCTTAAGGTATTATTTAACTGGCATTTCCAGGTCCAGTGATGCGATACACCAGGCTTCCTGGATGTTCACTCATGCAGCCTGGGTGGGAAACGTGTGTAAGAGCAAAAAACATATAAAAAAAAAAAAAACATCCTGAATTCCTGCTATTATTGTACTTTATGGGTTTGGGGTATTGTGATGTAATGTCTCTGGAAGTTTGGTGAACTTTACGTGAATTTATGAGCTGTCCCTCTGGAAGCTTCTGGAAGCTTTTGTCAAGTGTTTCACCTCATCTCTTGTTTTCTCTCTTTGTTTTTCTTGCATAACATCCATATTTCCAGCAGGATTCATCTCCATACTGTATGTTTTTGTAGTGACTTACATGAAGGAGTTAGCTGGGGCCTGCTTTCCTACACAGAGTTCCACTTTTTAGACTGTTGTCATTTTTCAAGAATATCAAAACAACACTGAACATGGCTTATGCTCAAGAAATGGCTGCATACTCTAAAATTCATGTGGTTTTTTGTTGGGTTTTTTTCAAATTTGTAGTACAATTTAAAAAGTTGTTAGTAGCTACAAAGTCATTTCTTTTTATGCATACAACAACTTCTATATTTCAAAGTTTGCACAAGTAAAGTATTTTTCTCAGCAGTTCAGCATTTTTAGTCTTTCAAGGCAAAGTTTGTTGTCTTAAAAAGATAAAAGGGTTTGATTAACGATCAACAATTTGATGATGAATCTGAAAAAGAAAATAATTCTTTAAGATCTACGATTAGGTTCAGATCTCGCTCAGCAAAAAAATGTCTTGGTGTTGAAAACTTAATGAAAGTGCAGAGATAAAATGTTATTTTACTGGTTGATTTGGGATAATTTGCAGCTGAGCTAATATATTGCTATAAAAGGCTTTTGCATTGTCTTGTCTGAATAATGAAACAGAAAATTAAACTTCTTAAACCTCCACACAGTTCATTTTAATGGACAAGGGAATAATATTCCATTATGAGGTGCCTTATCTAAAACAAATTAAGCCTACAAGTGCAGCTGTCTCCATTTGTCCCTAATTTAAAGTTCAGCAAAAGCTTCAGAGGTTCAGCAGATGGAAAGCCTTGGGTCGGCTTGTTTTCAAAGTTTGGTTCTCCACCCTAAACTCACTAAACTGTGGCTTGGCACTTCAGAGAGTGAGAGCCAGATGGCCTCAGATGGATGGGTTAGGAGTGGGGGTGGGGAGTGAAGTATTTTTGGGGGCTGGGGACGTTAAGTAACTGGGGTTGAAATAAGTTAATGATGATTTGGAGCAGAAATGTTGAAGGTTGAGATGACGGGTTTATGCAATTCAAGGGAGGAGATGAGCATCGTCCGCTGCTGTCTCCATGTCCCACCCGTGCATTGTTGTTCAGAATATAAGCAGAATATAAACAGAATGTTGAATAATAAAAGGACATGACAGTTATGCAGAGGTTCATGCCCCAGATAGTCGCTTGGTGACTGAAAATGGTTGAGCAACACACTTTTAGTTTGTCAGTATTCTCACCGGTCAGCATCATGAATCAGTCCAAAATTTCTGCACAGGATGTGAGGACCGTGCACTGCTTAGCTGTTGACACATTGGAGAAGTCGCCCTTGCGAAGGCAAACGCTCTGAAGATGCATTAATCAAAGATTCCATAACACAGTGCAACAAAAACAGCGTCACTGTGGAAACAAGATTGAGTGGGGGCCCTTTGTAGAGTGATACAAAGGTCAGGTCAGTCATGGCGCTGATGGTGGATCTTCGTCCACTGAATTACATACTGAGTCACAGACAACATTCACACGCCCATGTCATGAGGTACCCAGTGTCTAGAGGAGCAAGTCGGTGCTAAAACGGCGTGCCAAGTTGTTAGCACAGAAAGAATGGATGGCTTTACCTGAAGTCTTCGTTGTCCTCATGCTGAAAGCAACTCAGTAACTTTAAGACCTAGCTAAATACAAGCAGATGTTCATAAATTGGAATTGGCATGAAGAAAGAAATAAAGAGCAGCACAGATTAAACTGAATCCTTTCTCCATGTTCTTGTTGACCTACCAGCTCATTTTAGCAATGCAGCTGCGAAAGGAAGTTTGAAAAGCAGCAATTTTCATAAAATTGCGTACCATGCCCAGTTTGTGATTACGACTGGACAAATGTTCAGCGAGCATGAATACTTATCCAACACACTGCAGAGAAGCGAGACACAATATCTAAGCAGTAGCCCAGAGGCATACCATTTTTGTTTGCTAATTTGCTTTTTACATTTCCTCATGTATTTTTCCTAACATCCAAATAAGCAGAAAATGTAAATGTTCTTGATTTATTTATTCTGACAGAGAGACAGGTATTACTTTACACATTTGTACATGAAACATAATTAAAAAAGATACAGTTCAAACTCTGTTTTAAAGATTTACGTGGTTCTAATGGCCTTTATTCTCCAGCAGCTGGACAGGAAGAAGGACAAGGAGAGAGAAGAGGAAAGCATGGAGTAAATAATCCAGGGCCGGGAGTCGAACCGACGACAACTGTGTTGAGAGCAGCAGCCTCGAAATATTATGTGTCTGCTCTACCACTGAGCCACTCCGTCACTCCATCACTGAGTCTATTGCCATTGAAAGATTTAATTAGCCCGCAATTTTTCCTGAGCAGAGCAGCCTATTCCAGCCATGAAGTAGCCTACTTGTTTGGTATCGACCGGATATGAATAAGGCTGAAGGATGATGAAATTATGCTCAGAGCTGCCGAAGCGCTGAAGCCAGGAAAACCTTGCTCATGACTGTATCATAGGCAGCAATCTTATAAATACTGCCGGTAATGTTATCCATCGTAATTATAGCCACCTTAATTGACGTTAGGTAATAAGGAGCAATCTAAGCCACAAGGGTACCTATTGTCACAGAGGGGAGTCCGTCGTCCACGGCCTCGCTGACCTTTCTCCATCCCAATCCAAGAGTAACACCTCTTCTGTTCGGCTTTGTGAACGCAGAGCCACTCCCTCCTCCTCCCCAGACAGCTGCGAACCTCCAGGCCAGTCACAGTTTACACTTCCAGGAGTCAAAAACCTCCCATTAGCTGTTCTGCAAGCTGCCGGATGGCACCCAGTCATGACTTTCTCTCCCTCCCCGTCTCAGCCGTGAAGACCTGGCCTGTGCTTTTACATCCTCGCATCGGGTGTGAATGAGCCTGACCTCTGCAATGTCAACATGTGTTTGCTACAGGAGACTTGATCAAAAAGTAACTCGGTGAAAGAGGACCTTTGTAACCTGTGTCCTCAAGCATGCAGATTGGGCTTAGTGGATATATGGAAGACAAGCCGCCTTTTTCCCCATGGAGTAATCCCCAGACTGAAGAGCAGTTTTAATAAAACCAAATTAAAAGCAGAGGAAGCATGTCTGCATCCTGTTTACTCTTGTTTGTGTTGCAAAACAAGCTCTGCCTACACGGCTCCACGGGAAACCATTTTAACTTTTATACCTGTCACAACTAAAACTGTTTTTACTGTTAATTTATTATTTCGCATCTAATTACTGAACTCCTCATGCGGACAGGTGACGTTTTCACACGTTCAGGGAACATTTCCAAGACTTGCAGTAAACTCCAGAGCCAGTCATCTCCGACTTCTCATTCCCTCTATGATTGTGTGTTTTCGATGTGCACTGGTGCATCACCCCTTTGCCACAACCAGCCTGCTGCTGACTTCTTCCCTCCAAGGGGAGTTTGTCCTCACAAGATCCTGCAGGAAGCAGACAGACAGACAGACAGACAGACAGACAGAGTGTTTTTTGGTGAATTAGTGGATGTTTTGCTGGTCTTGGGAAAAAGTTCCTGGCCATTAACCCCTTAAAAGTTCTCTAATTTGACATGAAAGTTTGCAACGCACCACAAACTGGACATAAAAATGAATCTGTGCATACAGATTATTTCCAGAGCACTTTCAGTCTGGCACTGCAACTGCTCTGCAGAGAAAATGTGGACCTTTTCCTGTAATACTTGAGAGCACTGACAAAAAAAAATAAAATTCCTAGACACATTTTTCTGAGATTGGAGTACGATAAATGTGTTATATCACATGTTAGGTCAGAGCTTTCCTGCAGGCAACATCTGTTGCATAAATCACATCCACTGGTGAGATGCAGGACCCCAAATAAAGACCTCAGTGAAGTAAAACAAAAACCAAAAAAAGCATTGAAGCCTCCTATTTCTCTTGTTTTTCTCATTGTCTGCCCTTCCCCATTACAGTTGTTGCATAAAGATTAGCTTAACGTCAAAACAAGGATCCTCAGGGCAAGAGCGCAGTGTTTATGGGCCGACAACTCCCAAACATAATTATTCTGCTTCCCATATAAAATACAGCTGGACTGTGATGAAGCAAACATATTTTCCAAAGTTGTGAGAGGAGGAAATGTCATTAAACGTGTGTATATAGGAGTAGGTATCACTGTTACTCATTCCCGTCTAGACAGCATAGAGGTGCCAGGTCACGTGAGGCTGTTTGAAGAAATCATCCCATGTGGTGGGAAACTGTTTTTGTCAGATGTGACTGTGATGGGAAGATGAAAGAAGAGAGAGAAACGTGACGGCTTCATGATGTGGCTCTCAGGGACGGACGCAAGTGGTCGTGTACAGACCTCTCCACAACACGCACACACACACACACCCCCACACACGCGCACACACAGTCAGACACATCCACCAACAAAGTCATGAACAGGGATGCGCAGACACCTCTGCAAACATAGCCAGCAAATTATATTTGCTCTCCTTCAACACATCTGTGCTGCATCTTTTAAATGAAACTTCAAGCTTTGGTCACGTTTGCCACGCAGCAAATTGGTATTTGAGATGTTATTTTGTGTGTTGTTCTGTTTTTAAGTTACTGGCTTTTGATGAAAATGAGCAAAAAGGGTCTCTGTTGGAGTGAGGACAAAGTTTGGAGGTAGAGGAGCTGTGGATGAGCAGGCGGCTGTAGTTTATGAGCGAAGCACGGCTCACAGTTCACATCCAGGCAATAATTGCACCAGTGGCTGACGGGACGGACATAGTTGCACCTCTTCGAATTTGATAAGGTCATGGTGACGAGTGAGTTATCTCCTGCATCCACAGAGAGGCATTTAGAGAGGCACAAATATGACAAAATTTTATTCTAACAAAACAAAATTCAGTTTTGTTTGTCGTATGAAATACATTCCTACTTTACCTTCCAAATACTTTAGAACTCTGTCTTAAATTCACTGAGCAAAATGAGAAAGGTGATTGAATAACTCCGCTTTAAAGAGGTTATGATGCGTGTTGAATGTAGTTTAATTTTTAATTTCTTCATTCTACTGCATGTCGAATAAAAAAAGTGAAAGTAGATAAACATATGAAAAGGAAAAAAATATGTGCAAAAACTTTGTCCTTGAGAGAATGATAAAGAGGTTCTCAAGGTTGTTTCATTGGAATAATTCCTCAACAAATACCATAAAACCGTTCAAATATTCAAAATCTTGGAGGCTGAACTCCAGATTGAAAGTTACATTCACATTTTTCATGTTTTCTTATCTCAATCATCATCAAACCTAAGCAGGATTGTTTTGCTCTTCTTCCCTATTGAGGAAATGTATACATTGGGGATTGCATTAACTATGCAACAGTTAAAACAAATAAAACACAAATAATTTGTTCATTCGTTATGTATGTATGTAGACAAATGAAGACTTTAAACCAAAACTAGTTGAGGAAAGAGGAAGTAGCAGCAGTGCACTGCAGCAGCATCGCCTCAGAATAATTTCATGTGTGTGAGGATGTTGTTCCCCTTCATCAAGTATTATCCCTTGTTTTGTCATCCCCTTTTGAGTCCCCCACCCACCCACCACTCCTTGCCTCCTCTTTCCTCTCTGCAGCCTTTTTTGGTCTCAGCCGTCTCTCTGCTCTCCATTTGGCTCCATGTGAGCCTGGCAGCAGCCTCCCCTTTTTTAGACCATTTGCCACAGTGCTGCTTTCTGAAGGAAATGCCAGAATGTCTTACTGGCAGTGCTGCACACTTTAGCCCTCAACACAATACCCTTACAGTGTGTTTTCTATTTAAACACCAACACTGAATGATTTACCGAAGAGAATTACAAGAAACATAAGGTGTAAATATGTTTCTGACAGTGATTCCTGTTGCTACAGGTGGGCTGCGACTCACATGCAGGGGGCTTCAGCTCGACAGAATCGCAGGGAAGCGGCGAGAGGGTGAGTCACGGTGTGTGGACGGGCACAGTGACAGACTTTTCCCAGCAGAAACTCTCTCTGCATGAAGAAACCATTTGGAAGAGCTTGGACGGAGCAAGCTTTAAAAAGGAAAAAAAAAAAAAAAACTTTTGGAAGAGAAATTTTGTACAGTACAGTCAGAGAAATTGGTGGTGTCCACTCAGTAGTGCCAGTAAACTTAATTCCTCATCTGGGGAATCGCTTACAAGAAAATGTAGCAAAGAAAAAAAGAAGACGACGTATAAACTTTAGAAGATCTGGAAACTTTAAAGCATTTAATGCTTCACAGCCATTGCAGCATTTTTAAAAGCTCTTTAGAAGACAAACTACAAATCATCATCTTGCCCTGCAGCTTTGACCAGATGATGAGGTCAAACACCCGTGTTTTGGATGCCTCTTTCCAATTCTTGCCTCCCGTAATTACAGACTTTGGTCTACCCTGCAGGGATCCAGCAGGTGACGTCAGGCCGACCATCAGCCAGTTGCTTGTTTAAAAGGATGAGCTGGATCGTCACATGTTGCTCCACATGATATGATCTGTTGTTTATATGACTCACTGGGAAAGGGAACATAAAAGTGCGCAGCAAAGGTAAAGCAAGTTTGATTTCAGGCATATAATCTTTCAGGCATATAATCATGCAGAAATGTACGTGCACACACACACACACACACACACACACACACACACAGGACATCAGTTTGAACCGAAGTTCAACCAAATGCTGCGGAAATGATTACAGTGCAGTTTATAAATGACGCCTGCGGCTGCTGAAGCGACGGTTTTGTGGGGAGGTGTTGTGTAAGTTTGGGTTTGTTGTGGAGATGTTGTGGCCGCGTTGGTTTGAGCCAAAAAAATAAATAAATAAATAAAGATCGGGGCGTTGCTGAGGTGAAGTCACTGGGAACACAGTGTGAGAAATCTATAGACTGTGTTCTTTAGATTTTATTTTAAAAAAGATCAAGTTTAGTAATATGCTTTAGGGTTAAAATTTTAAACACAAGTGCAAAAAAATTTACAAATCAGGAAAATTGTCTGACGACAAAATACATTTTCATTTCAATGACCTGTTTGAATTCCCAAACCTCAGAGGAACAACTTCTAGCTCTTTGTGTAATTTTCACTCATAAACCCCGAACTCATCTGATTCTCTTTGCACACTCGACATCCATCATTTATTTTTTTTAAGGAATGAGATTGTTTAGATGTTCCACATTTCTGTGTCAACAGAAGGAAATAGGTGTGCAACAACGACATAACCAGGAGAATCCTGGATCTAAAAGAGCAGAGACTGGTACCAAAGCTTTGGCAGACAGAGATGAGAGGAAACAATCATTGGCACATTTTGTGCAGACATAAGAGAGCTTAAAGGCTTTTAGAAACCTTTTAGCACTTTCTATATGAGACTCAAACATTTAGAAGTGAAAATCGTGACATGCTTCAATGTTTTTTCACCATCCTTTGTACATCAGGCTACAAAGAACCAAAATGCAGCTCGTGCTGATGATGGCTCAACAACAGATTTGAACAAAATTCACTTTGAGTCAATTTAAACTCAGCATAGATAAAGATACTAACATGATTATTGAAAGGAGCAGAGAACATAACAATTGGTAAGTATTCCTGTCCAGCTATCTAACATAAATGTACTCACTCACAATCTGAATATCTCTTTTGTTTATGCTTGAGTGAAAACCTGGCTTGACGTTATCATGTTCTCGCTATGAATGTTCTGTTTCACAGCAAACATGTTACTGGAAGCAACAGTGAAGGAGCTGTAGATCAAACTAAGTTACAAGATTCATGTTTTAACAGCTGCTGGGACTGGGAGCTCTGTAAGGCGGTTCTCAGCCCCCTACATGTTTAGGGTTGACGGATTTTCTTTCTTTTCTTTGTTATGTTTTTATAATTTTCCTGGAAAAATAAATAGTTCGGTCTGTTTCTTTTGTATTAAACACACTGCAAGTTAAGTCAAGTGTGATGTTTATTTGGCATAAACATTTTTGCTTAAAAGAAAATTCTCCTAAACGCGATTTGCAAAACTGGACTTCCTTCCCCTAAACCTTCAAGGGGCAAAAGGTGAAGACCCAGAGTTGTTTGTGCCTGCGCTTGAGCGGACGTGTGTTAGTACTGTGTTATTGACTTAAATAACACAGTCCCAGACAGTGATTCTCTGCAGACCAGACCCAAAGAACAGCACCTCTCTCTTTTGTGGTCCGGCTTGGAGCGACCCTCTTCCCTCTGCAAACGCAGCCGGTCTGACTTTGCACACACACCCACTCACTTCATCCACAGAGTGCCTCTCTGCCGCGGTGGAAAGTGACTTCATCGTTCCAGCGCCACTGAGTAACGTTAAATAGAGAGGTGGAAGCCATGGCTTTTGATTTAAGTACCGCAGCACTACAACACGACATTCAGATGGGGGAACGGATACCGGCAGTGCTTACTTTCAGAACAAACACTCAAGATGCTGGCAAAAAAACCCAGAACATCAATGCCAGTCTGTAGAAATGGTCCAAAAATCCTGCATGAGTGAAGCAATGAGTAGTTACTGGATGGTTTTTTGTGTACCTTTTCTGAACCATACCATTTTCTTCTATCGGTTCTCCATCTGAGGCACCTTTAACCAAACACTCAGGTGGTCGTGAGCCATTCCTCAATTTGTTTGTCAGCTTCTGAAGATTAGTTTCTAGGGAATTTTTGTGCTTACTCGACTGAAATCATATGGCTTTATTACATAACACAAAGTGTGGACGCTGTGCAGCGTGACTCAACAGGGCGAAAGCCTCCCAGTGCAGAGTTCAGCCAACCTGTCTCAGTCTTCTAGAAAATTCAAAGTGGGATGGAAATCCGTCCTTTGTTCTGATAAACGTCCCTTTAAGAAAGAACTGCTCAAATTAAACGCAAAGAACTAATCAAAAACCTGGAAAAGCTCAAAGCCTCTGATTGAATATCTGTAGGATGACAGAAATCCTACAGATGACAAAAATTATTCTTTACTTTGCCTTCATGAACTACAAAAAATTTTCTCTGACTAAATAAAACAAAATCATTTCAAAAAATGCTTCTAAAGGGGCATTATGCATATTCCCGGCACATAGTCCCATTTTCTAGCACAATCACGTTGTTATAAAAATGCTATCTACAGTATATTAAATGACGTAAAAGAAACTTGACTTCTTTCTACAAATTGAGCCTCTGTCTCTTTAAAAACTCTGGCTCTTTCTGAAACTCCGCCTTCAGGAAGTCACTACAACGTCGCTCCTCTATTAACCCTTTGACCACGTTTTTACCGGCGCTGCTCTGCGAAATAGCTCGAGCTCAGCAGATGAGCACTTCCAAACGGGTGTTTGCTAATTGCTGCTGGCTAGTCTGAAGGAGCTGAGCGGGGAAGTCGTGAGGGAGGGCTGCTCCGTAATGCGGAAGCTCGGAAACTTGGAAACTGCAGATCCAAGGAGGAGCTTCACCCTCGAGGGAGGTGCTCGGTTCACCCAGGGGTTTTGCACAGCTGAATGGTTCATATGGAGATTAAAAGATTTCTCAAACATGCGCTAACAAAATCAAGGCAACACTCCAGGTATGTTTTGGATGGGTTAATAACATTATCACAGGATGCAAAGCTAAAAAAAAGTTGATTTTACATAACACTGCCGCTTTAAAATCAAAATCAAATCAAATTTTATTTGAATAGCACATTTCAGCAGCAAGGCATTTCAAAGTGCTTTACATCATATCAAACACAGAAACACAATGCAACATAGACTCAACAATCAAACATGACATTAAGTCAAGTTACATCAATAAATTTGTAATTGATTACATTTCAAATACAATTCTAAACAGGTGGGTTTTTAGTCCAGATTTAAAGGAAGTCAGTGTTTCAGCTGTTTTACAGTTTTCTGGAAGTTTATTCCAAATTTGTGGTGCATAGAAGCTGAAAACTGCTTCTCCTCGTTTGGTTCTGGTTCTGGGGATGCAGAGCAGAACCAGAACCGGAAGACCTGAGAGGTCCGGAAGGTTGATACAATAACAGCAGATCTTTAATGTATTGTGGTGCTAAGCCGTTCAGTGATTTATAAACTAACAGTATTTTAAAGTCTATTCTTTGAGCTACAGGGAGCCAGTGTAGGGACTTTAAAACTGGTGTTATGTGCTCTATCTTCCTGGTTTTAGTGAGAACGCGAGCAGCAGCATTCTGGATCAGCTGCAGCTGTTTGATTGATTTGTTGGACAGACCTGTGAAGACGCTGCTGCAATAATCAATACGACTGAAGATGAACGCATGGATGAGTTTCTCTAGATCTGGCTGAGACATTAGTCCTTTAATTCTGGAAATGTTCTTCAGGTGATAGAAGGCCGACTTTGTAACTGTCTTTATGTGGCTCTGGAGGTTCAGGTCAGAGTCCATCACTACTCCCAGGTTTCGGGCTGATCGCTGGTTTTTAGTTGTAGTAACTGAAGATGTGCATAGACTCTAGATCGTTTCTCTTTCGGTCCAAAAATAATAACTTCAGTTTTGTTTCTGTTCAGCTGGAGAAAGTTTTGGCACATCCACACATTTTTAAAGACTTCTGATTCTTCAACATGTTTTCTAGCTGATGCTGTTTGAAAAGTATCCATTAATTCACAATGACATTATATAGCACCTGGTACCATTTATCACGTGCTGCATAAAGCGGTAATTGGCAGAAAACACTATAATCCACAGTTGGACTAAGCTAGATGATGTAAGAGCACAAATTGTTTATTTCTTGGCGGAAACGATGTGCTGAGCAGGCAATTCACTTTGCAGGTTAAGAACGCTGGCTGATGAAGCTGGAGGTTCTCAAACCGAGTCTAATCTCTAAACTGACACAACACAGCTGTCTGTCGTTAAGCCTGCGGTGTTTATGTTCGCTTTGCACGGACAAACTTGCCGGGTGGTGAAGTTGAAGAAAGTGGTATATTAAGATTACAAAGATTGATGGGTTATTATTGGTCCAGAGAAATACTCCTCCAGATGTTCAACGTGCAGCATGTGCAGGAACGAGACACAGATTGTCAACTTAATCCCACAGCACAGTGGTTTCTTAAAAAGTGAAATACAAGGGAGGCAACCAAAATGACATTTAAAGAGTAGTCTTGGACCTAATGGTTTGAAGAAATGCCTGGTGTTTTTGTTGGAATCTAATTGTTTCTTGTGTCTGATTTTCTTGGTGTTTTTCGCTGCGACGGAAGGAAAAGTGAGAAATGAGCAAAGATGTAATGAATACAAATACGCAATAAACACAGTAAAACCCATGCTGTCCATGTGGATCAGACATTACCTGATTTCACTCACTGCGTCTTATCTGTAAGGAATTTTAAACAAACCACTGGCGGGTTGATCAACTAATCCTCTTATTTATGTAGCCATCCACATTTTTACAGCACTTCAGGCTCAAATCAGTGAAAGCAGATCCAACTCTGTCATCCTCTGCATTCCATCCGCCGAGGCGGGGCTGCGTGTTGCGCACTTGGCCTTGGCATCCAGGGAGTGATCTGTCCTCCTGAACCACACCAAGAAAACACCAGCGTTTATTAAAGCCTCGGTCTCGTCTCCAGCTTATCCTCTTGGGTGTATCGTCTAATCAAAGCAAGTAGGAAAGTCCTCTTTCAAGAAAGTTGGGCCACACAGAAATAGGAGCACAGAGGTGGATCTCCACGCAGTGAGGAGAAAACGTTTCGTTTAGCGGAAAACCTTTTGTGAAAATGCCTGAAGCCCTTCTTTCCATCAAAACAGATGGAGGAGCCACAAACCAGACTGAAGCTTGTGCCACACCAAACTTTTCTGGGCCCAAGTTTCTTATCAAAGCCACTAGAAGATAACATTATGTTTTAGCTGCTGCTGCTCTGAAAGACCTCCAAGCAGGACTGCTTTGAACTGAATCTCTCTCTGCGAGGCGTCTCCTGACATCCCCAAAAGGAAAATGTGTCTGAAAATGTATGCGTATCGTTGAACACAGGATGATGATTCAGCACTTCAGAGACAAAGCATAGACGTGTTACAAGCGACTTTGGCTTTTTCAGAGGAAAATGTCCGATATAAACACTGGTATAAATCCTTCAAAGTTGGTTTTCTCATATAGGGTGAAGCAAAGCTGTTGAACTTCTAAAATGGTTTCAGATTATTAAAAAAATAATAATAATAAGCAAATGGCTGCATGTTAAAATCAATCTGACTGCAGGCACACTTCGTCCTGGTTGTGGTGAGAGTCAGTGACCAAACTAAATTTAAAAGATAAAATGCTCTAAAATTGTGTTTTAAGTTTAGACTAAACAAATCACTAAAAATATTTACAACCAGTTTAGTTATCATGAAAAAGCCTTTTGTCCTGCTACTGTAACTGGATTTGATCAAGTTGGTTACCGGATGTAATAAATTCAGACTAAATGAATTTGAATTCAGATTTAGCATTTTTAGTCATTATTTTTTTGTACTAGTTTTACTTGTAGAGCCATTGTAAAGTATCCTAACAAAATAGTTCCTTTTTTTTAACATTTATAGGAATATTTTCTCTCACTTTCTTCCCTTTCGTTTTCATTCAAGTTCTAAATCGACTCACTCTCCGGGCTGAGAATGGAAAAACAGCGATTTCCTTCTGGGAGGGCTGGAGAAATCTTGCTTAGAAATACTTATTATGTAACTTGACGTCCCCTCCTCCCCTAATTAGGAGGGGTATGTCTGTTCTAACTTTCTGGTTTGTAAATACGGGAAAGACTGGAGGGGGAACATGTGCTTCATGTTCTTTGTCCACAAATAGTTACTGGAATAAAAGCTGGGATCCTATTTTTTCCTAACTTAAAAAAGTAAGAGGGATAAAAGCTGTTCGACAGCACTCCCACTACAAGAAACTCTTTATAAAACTGAAGTTTTAAATTGCTTATCAATGGAAATCAGCTTAAAAATCCTTCTCTACGTGGCCCTGTGATGCTGAAAAATAACACCCATCTTCATTTTCAGCTTTTTGTCATCTTACGGTTTTAGGTCATAACTAACAAGTATTTGGAAATACTTGCTGCCACCGCCGTCCGTGTTTCAATCTTGCTGTTGTTCTTTTGATGATACGAGGTGATTTTTATGTCAAATCTACCCTCAGGTTAGGTTAGTTCAACAAAACTTTAATTTGACTTTTATCAGACACAATCCCAGTTTAAGCCAGGCTTGGATATTCTTTTGGAAGAAAATGACGTCGTCTGTTAATCCTATTTAGTTGAGAAGACGACTAAATAAATGTTTTTAGATGGGCCTGGACAATTTCTTTTGTCTAGAATAGATCAGACAAAGCCACAGAGTAAAAAATTACAGGAAAATGTACACATTTTCTTTTTTCCACTTACGCTGCAATGTGCACACTTCCTCTTTAATAGCCAGTATGATCATTTATGCCCGTCTTCACTAGAATCCCATCTGCAAACATCAGCTAAATCAAAAGACAATATAACAGTTCAACTTCTCTGTTTTTTTAAAGCAGATTACATAAGAAATTTTGATATTTTGTCTTTGCATTTTATGCCATGTCTAAGAAGAGAACGACTGCGAATCCAGTGGGTTCAGAGTGAAAAGCACATCTTTACTGTGTCCCTGGCAAAGTAACTTGCTTTGTTTTAAAACTGTACTGGTTTTAAACAATACAAAAGAAGCAAAACTATAACAAAGATTGTCTCCAGCTACACCACAGCTGCATGATGCACAACTACTATGGGCCAAGTTATTGTACGCAAGTCTGATGACACCATTTTAGTTCTAAAATGACAATACTCTCATCAAAAAGACTTTAAAGTTCAGTTAAATTAAATGCATCATCTTTAGGTTTTCATAAGCTCAAACACAGCCTGGCAAACTGTAAATATAGACTTGATCGTTATACGTAAATTCCTTTCAATGTCCATAAACTATTGATTAAATGTTTATTGCTGAAATTTGCTTCAAATCATGTTTGCAAATTTTTAAAACCTTTGGTTCTAGGTAACACAGGTTAACCCAACATAATGAATTATGTGCTATTAGGTCAGCAAGATCATTACTTTATAAAATGAAAACCTTTATTGAAATGAATGTTCACCTTCTTAAAATCTACATGGTTCAAATTGAGAAATAGGACATTTTTTTGGCATCCAAATAACTGTAGTATTTATTTGTTAGATTAGAATGACAGAGGAAACCGTGAACGTCACACTTATGCAATAAACCACAGGTTTTGTTATACAAATGATTCCACATTGATCTGACTTTTTACATCAGACTCTGACAGGCTACTTTTCACCATCTAGTGGCTGGCAAGAGCATTGCATCAACGTTGAGAAGTATACAAAGATTGTAAATGAATATTTCTGCAATAGTTTGGATCAATGCAGTTTGGTTTATATTAAAAATAACTTACCCTATTATTGCTTATAAAGCTAAACAACAAAAAGTCAGTTTAGGATCATCGTATCACCTCCGTCTAACAGTGTCTGGAGCCTTCTGGCAGAAATGTCTCGGCTCTTTCATGCAAACTGCATCACCTCAGCTACGTGATAGATTTTATTGTTTTGTCAAGGAGTCATTTTGTGTGTTTTTCACCATTTTGTTCATCTTTAGATGCTTCTTCCTATGATAGCAATTTTCTTGCGCAAAATGTATTAACAAAAATAATACATTGTCTGTTCTTTTCAAATATATTAATATCTCTATTTGTATGTTTTTAACTTTTTTTTGTACTATAGACATTTTGTGATTGATTGATTGAATAAGTGTAAGAAAATAATCTGCAAACATCTTAGGAAGGCGGAAGTAATAAAAATTGACAAAGCAGTATTTCATACATACATTTATTTTATATAAAAGAAAAACAATGGTTGTAATATTAACAGTTATACACACAGGGATCCATCACTGGAAAACTACGGTGTCCAGCATGGCGGCTAGGCACTGAACGATGTTGGAGGTCATTAAAACATCTACATGCTCCTCCAGGTGTCTCTTTGGATCCTGAGAGAAGAAATGAGGATGATGATGATTTTACTAAATACATAATGTGCTTAAACAGGACTTATCAGCTCCATAAACATGCAACACTACTAAGAGAGCAAGTTGACATATGAGCAATAAGTCAGCTTTAAAATTAATAATATTTTTGGGGGGTTTTAACCTTAAAAAAAGAGAGAAAGAAAAATAATAAATCAGTACCTGTTTTCCAACATTCTTGATAGCCAGCTGCTCCGGGGTCATTTTATCTTCCTCTTCCACGGCCTGACGTGAAAACAGTTCATTTTATTTCAAGTAAAACACCTTCCAGCTTATTTTACAAAAAAAAAGTAAACAAATGAGGGAAATCTAGCATATCCACACCGCTGCACTGCAGTGAGTAACTGAACTAAATCAAAATTATTGGGCAAAAGTTCCACCTATAAAAAGGTACCAACTATATTTGGTTATTAAGCACAGAAATATTTTAAAATCAAAATGACCTCGTATTTTGTTTGAAATATTTCTAAATAGAGAGCCACCCCTCTAACAAAACGTTGTCATGTTGTAAAGTAATAGTGTTCAGGTTCTACCTTATTGTAGTTCTTGGCCAGCTCCAGCATTTCTTTGACGATCGTCTCATTGAGCTTGCAGTGCTCACTGTAGTCCTGCAGAGTCAGGCCCTCCATCCAGCTCTTTTTATGCAGGTTCAGCAGCATCTGAAAAATTTATAGAATGAATCACGTTTCACAAGAAACAAAAATAAAACTAAATGGGGGTCTTAAAATATGAACTTCAAACCTTTTGCTCCAGTTCATTCTTTCTGTAATTGATGGTGATGGAGTAGTAGTGTCTGTTAAGTCCATGAATCAAGGCCTAAAAAAAAAAAAAAAGAGTAAAACAGATTATTAAGTACAATAAACATACAGATTTATATTGATTATCAGGAAAGGTTACAGGAAAACACAAGAAAAAAAATTGTTAAATGTGGAAATAAAACAGTTCATGGTGCATTCTAAAGGTTTTATTTCAGATAAACTCTCTTAACTTTTGTCTGGTTCTGTATGTGGCTTACAGAACCAACTGCAAGATAATTGCAATTATCTCTTGCAAATATCTTGCAAGAGATAATTGCAATTTTAAAATTGCTCCCGTTTTTATTCTAATGTAAAAGTTACCTGGATTGATGGCTTGTTGAGATGACCCAGGTTGGATGTAGTTTGCCGCGGTTCATGACCCAGCACCATCATGTTGGCATTAATCAGTCTGAAGGCATCAATAACCACCTGAGGGACACAGTGGCAGAAAAAATAAACAAATCAGTTTTCCTAAATAATTCAAACTTTGATAAGAGTGCTACTAATTTAACTTAGTGGTCCCTGTGCCCACCTTTCCTTTGACACTCTGAATGGGATCAACTACCACGGCGACGGCTCGCTCCGACAGCGCCTCGAAGCTCTGCTGTGTGTTGATGTCCACACCCGACAGCCAGCAGCCAAAACCAGGGTGACTGTGGTACCATCCTACAACCATCTCTGGTCTGAAGAAAACAAGCAGGTGGGAAGCAACAACTTTTTAATTTTTTTAATTTTTTAATAAATAAAGACACGTTCATATTCATCAATTTGCTTTTAAGTCAAATTTAATTCTGTAAAAACAAGTGTGGGACTTTGAGATTCCTTCTTTAACAAATTCAAAAATGCTGATCTTGTTGAGCCGTACCTGCCCGTCTGCTTCAACATGTCCAACATCTTAGCCTGGAAGACGGGGTCCACAGCTTCTACACTCACTCCCTGTGAGGCACACACACTGCTTAGTGAAAATGAACAACAAGAACTAAGGATGCCAAACTACTTGAAAACTTTATGAAAATGAACTAGCAATTTTTAAACCTGGCACAACAATGGTGAATTCTTCAATGATGGTGTTATCAGGAGAATAAATGAAGATTTGGAGGGGAAGCAAAAATAAAACTATGCAATATCCTTTCAAAAAACAATGTTGGAAATTGCACAACCACTCCTAGGTGAATTAATAAGTTTTTTCCAGCCTGTTATGCTTATTGCTCATTAACCTAATTGCAATAATTTATGTCTAGATGACTTTGAGACAACTAGTGATGACAGTTTCATTGTTTTTACAGGACTTCCTATGAGTCCAGGTTGTGTCTACAAAGCTGTTGCAGCAATGTGAGAAATGTACCATGCAAGATTGCAATATTAGCTATTCGTGAGAAGAAAATAAATCAGTTGACATAAATATTCTTAGGTGTTATGATGTTATCCCCTTCAAATTTTTAAGAAAAGTTGCAACCACTTTCCAACAAATGTGTGCATGCAGAGAATCCCCCCCACCCTCCCTCCAACTGCAGTGTGCAGCAGTAACTGTGTGTGTGTGTGTGTGTGTCTGTGCTCAGGTAAGAAAACACTTTTATTCTAACAAACACAAAATCTCCACAACATGCAATCCTGATTTTAGAGGGGATACGTACTGTTCCTGACTGAGGCATGGCAAACACATCGATCACTCGCACTGTGTAGTCGTCAACAAATTCTCCCAGCATCAGTCCCATGACCTCCATTGGCACACCGGCACGCCCGTGCTTCAACATCTGATGAGGAGGAACGGCAAAAAAAAAGAAAGAGGATTAGAAAAGGTTGGGCTTCAGGTATATGACAGATTTAGCTCTGATGATGAGTTATTTTATTACCTTAAGCAGGGCCAGAGAGGAGATGTACACCTGTTCTGCAGTGTCCACAGCAGGAGCGTCTGTGGGGGGTCCCTTAAGAAGCAAAGGATAAATCATTGTTACACACCACATGCGACTACATTGAAATTTGTGTGCAAGGAAATGAGGGGGAAAAAAGGCTGAGATGGTGAGTTACATCAGTCTGAGCTTGAAAGCCACAGTGAAATAACTTTGCAATACCTCAATCAAGCTCACTGCCTTTCTTTTATATACAAGGACATTTAAAATGTACCTGGCCAAGCCCTGGCATTCCACCTCCAAGCCTCAGCAGCCGGTCCATACTGAGATCTGTGAACACATTCCCAGAGTCTTACCATTAAACTCCAGCAGCAAATATTTTAATAAAAGTGCATTTTAATGTAATAATATATGTTACAAATATTGTACACTATTAAAAATGGAATAAACAAATGGATAAGTAAAGGCTTTGAAGATCAGACAGTCATAAATGGCTTAGTAAGAATAAAGTGAGGTTTATTAACTATTTACGTTTCCTCTTAATAAATATTATTAGACGATTCTGTTTTTATCGTAATTGGATGTTTGTGGTGGGAATTACATTTAAAATGTCATTCAGGCCGGGTTTCTATTTTTTATAGAAAACTTTCGTTATGTATTCAGAAAGTGACTAAACAGAGACTAATTTAGCATGAGAAAGCAAAAATAATACAGCTAATGCTAGGCTGATGTAGCCGAGTTGCTCACTGCTCTGAAACGTAAACACTCAAATGAATATTAAGCAATTCATAGACGCCATTTTATTATGAACCGTACTGAAAGTTGTCATATTTAGGGTGTAAAAAGTGGTTTTCAAACAAAGCGTACACCTAAATTAGCCTGGTTGCTAAATACACATTATCGTTATGTTGCCGTTAGCTAACTCATGCTAACTTAGCTTGCATGGCTTAGCGAAGGAAAACGAGCTTTTGTGTGAACATCGCATGAACCCAAAGCTGTTAAAAAGTCTCTACGGAGCGTCTTCAATGTACATCTGCTTTTACCTGCTGTCAGACGTTTCAAGCGTTTAGATGAATGTTTTTCAGCGCACAGTCAGACCAAACCAGCGAGCTACAATGAATCAGCCAGAAACCAGAATAGTCGTTTTATACGGAACTACTTCCGTCGCACGAAATTTACGTTTAGAGTTGAAAGCTCGTCTGGAACATACAGAAATGAACCACTAGAGGGCGCCACGTTCATTGTTGCAGGTGACTTTCCTGCACTTATCTGACGTCTCTGCCTTCAAATGACCTTTTAAAAAGGGAGATTTGGACATAAAGAGTCTTTGAGAAGCTTCTGCAGACTATTGAACATTTCTGGTTCAACAGTACAAAGAAACGAACTAAAATGCTTCGACACGTGTGGGAAAGAAATCCTCTGCTTACAATGAATGCTCTGCACCACGCCAAATTCCTTGCATATTAAAGAACTTGGACAATGAATTTGATACTGATTCTGATTAAATGGTTATATTTTACAATGTTCGTGAAGATGAACATATAAACAAACTTAGTGATAAAAGTACGTGTTTACCTTATTGCAAATTAATTTGTACACTTCACTTGTTATTGTCAACTTGAAAACTTGCTTTGAATGCGGGATTGAGTGAATCCGTCAATGAAAGGTATTTTAACTTAAATATAGTGCTGTTTCAGAATTTTCATGTATTGACACAATTAACACCATTTTGGTTGTACTCATTCTCTATGAAACCTCTGAAGATGTTTTACTTAGCTGCTACTACTGAAAAAGTAAAACAAATATGTGAAAATTTACATATTAATAAGGGCAACAATACCTGTCTCACACAACTGTTTACTCTTTCTTTGTGGATAATTAATGCATTCGTATATCTTGGTTTGTTTTGGAAATGATCACAACCGATTCATAATTGGAGAGGATGGTAGCAACACGAGGGTTTGCTTTTCTTGGCCTCTGAAATCTACGGTGACTCAACTGGGAGAGTTACAAGGCATGAGACAAATGAATAGTGGGAAAAGGTTGTTTTGGTACCTAATGTTCTAGTTTGCGGTAATTTTATGTACTGTCACTAAGGAAACTTCTCAAACTGTTCTTGAGTGTGAGTGGCAAGTTCTGAATCAATCTGATGCTAATTTTTTTTCTGTCCTGGGAAAAATACTCCTTCTTTATGGGAGTGAGTCAGCATTATGTTGATTGTCTACTTCTGGACTTGTGCTGTGATTCTGGAACTAATGGCAATAACTTCGTGTCAAAAATGACCAGCTTCCAGTTTCAGAAACCAATGAAACAATGAAAACAGCTGGGAATTACCCAGCTGGAACTGTGCTTGTTTATCACCCACCAATTAAATTCAAATTAATTTAACTCAGTTTATTTATATTGTACAGATTCCCAACATAGGCACTTTGCCAACAAATAAAGTTAATTCAATCTTGAACTACATGTTGTGCTATGGATCACAGGAGGTCAAAACCATTAGAAATAAGTTTGTCACTGTTTCTGACATTATAGATCTCAATGATTTTGTGTTTATTTCCGTTATTGGAGCTCTTTAGATCTATGAGTGATGGCTGTTTGTGTGCGCACGTGTGTGCGTGGGTGTGTGTGTGTGTGTGTGAGCTCTTTTAGCTTATTCACTAAAAGATCTCATAAATATCTTTTAGCTACAGTTATTTTAGACAGCTGTACTTGTTGTCGGAAAAGTTTAAGCTGTTTTATGCTTTTAAAGGTCTGGTTGGAATCAGTCCTGGGTATTCCAGGATGTGGCTGTCAAAATTAAACTCAGCCGTCCAAAAACTTTGGTGAATCACAGTTATGTCATGATTTGTCAAGAAGAGCAATTACCTATTCTGAAAAGTGGTTACATGAACCTTACCTCTCTGTTCCATCTTCTTATTTAGACTCCAGGGAAACAGACAGTGATTACTTATTGTGACTGATCAAGATTTGCATTGAAAGCATAAACTGATTCAGTAAAAACACTTAAATGGACTGAATTTATAAAGAACCCTTTCTATCATACTGACGACTCAAAGAATTAGTTTTTTGCTTTGCAGCAGACATATTTGCCCACTTGCATTAAAAAAACCCAACAAATTTATGCATCAACATGGAACTTGAATACGTGCCTTGCTACATCAACACAAGGAGGAGGAAGCTGGAACCAAACCGGCAACCTTCGGCTTGCAAGAGTCCTACTCTACCAACAAGTCACAGTCGCTTTTAATGTACAATTCATTTATACAAACTGTAGATGTGGCTCTGGTGATTTATAGGATTAAAAACAAAACATTTCTTGATGTAGGATTTAAAGTTGTGTATTTCTATCAAAGCCTCAGTGTGCGATCATGACGTTCACCTGCGACTAATTGTGACTTTTCCCTGCTTTAGATAGCTGAACTAGTGGCACCCAGAACTGGAGCGTGTGCTCTGAGAAAAAGAAATGAAAGAAATCCTGCTTGACATTTTGTGCGCTTTCTCCTGTTTCAAGCAGCCATTTCATTATTCCCAGTGGGGCCACAAACTCCTGGCCAAACCAGAACAACTCTGGGGTTGTGAGAAAGCGTCGCCGTTTGAATTCACCTCCTCGGTTGTCGTTTGTGCAGGAACATTTGCAGCGTTCCACTCAGACACACGACGGTGCCAGGCAGGTCAGCTGGCATTTTGGGAAGAATTTCAAACTTCCCTGTTTCTTTGATGAGTTTTGTAAGGAGCAGATAATCATCTGCATTCCTCAGCGGCCCCCACTCTCACCCCGCCGCTACCTCAACACACTCTGCATTCTTAACCAGGATTTCCTTCCTTGTGCTGGCCGGAGACAACTTCTCTCTGGCCTCAGCAAGTCAGAGTGAATTCATCAGACAGTTGTATTATTTATACATTTTCACCTGTTGAATATTTATGTAAATGTATTATAAAATATATAAAGCTCACATACATAATACATCTATTCAAGTTAACAACGCCCATACTGAAGCAGATTTTTAAATAGATGCACTTTGTTGTTGCTAATTGGAACTGCTCCAAACTAGAAACCAATTTCTTACCCTTTAAATCAGTCGATTTTCTGGATAATTGATAAAGATAGAGAAGCTAAAAAAAAAACAAACCCTTCTCTGATTTGTGAAATTTCATTTCTGCGAAAGAAAATGTAATCTGCGACCTGCACAGTTGGTGTCCAGGGGTTATTAACCCACCTAGCTGGGCAACAACAGGCACAGCAAGCCATCTGCAGCTGATCGTGCCGATAGGAATGATTGGACTTTTCAAGGTACATTAGAAGTCACTTGAAATGCAAAACCAGCATGAAACCTTAATCCTGTCTGCAGAGGAAATACAGGAGAGAAATCTGATGCTTTAAGAGCCTCCCTGCCATCCTGATAGGATTTGGATTTTAGAGTTAACTCGCAAGAGTCCAACAGGACCAGTTGATGGGTGGCTGCAGTTTAGAGCTCCTAAATGCTTTGTAAGTGAAAATAAGACAAAAGTGAGACGCGCGTGTGCAGATAGGCAGCTCTGGTGTTGCATAATATGCTCGGGTAATTTCCCTGCAGCATTTCAAGGTAAAAATATGAAATCCATTTTCCAAACAAGTCTCAAATTTCTACAGTATTGGTGCAAAAGTGATGCTACCGAGCTGAATATCTTTAAAAGCCTTTAAAATGGCAGTTTTATTTTTTGTTTAATTTTGTTGTTGTTTTCTTATCCACCCATTTTCAGAGGAATGTTCTTTTTGTTTCATGAGCCCTTTAGCCCTGACCTATGAACTATTCGAGCTCAAGAAAAATGCACCCAGACTCAAAAGATGAGTCACTGTTTTGTAAACATCACACACAACTTAGCATGAGTTTTAAAATTTATCTCTAGGCGCCATGTTTCTACGAGCCTGTCACAACAACACACGGATTGTTAGAATGCATTGCATTCCATCAATGAAACAGAAGATAACAGTTTGATAGGGTGGGGAGTCTTTGGGGGGAGAATCGCCATCTTTGGCTACAAGATGACAGTTCACAAAGGAACACTTGACATAGTACAACATTCAGTACTCTAAAGTACCAAGTATCCCTTCGGTTCGGGTGCGCTTTATATGCTGCAATGATTCATAGGTCAGAGTTAAGTGGCTTAGAAATACATGCAGCATCTCTAAAAAAGGTCAGGTACAAGAAAAGTGGGGTGAAAAAGCTGTTGATGGAAATAGACAGACAATAGACAGACTTTGAAAGACCTTTCAAAAGCCTAAAATACTTTTTTTTCTTTAAAAAAACAAAGACTTAAATCAGCTAAACAAATGGACATCAAAATTGAATAATTGAAAAATGAATTTAGCCATCTACAAGCTGTAAAGACAACTTGATGAAAGCTCGGAATGAGCATCAAAATCGAGGAAGGCAGGAGATTGAAGTGACTCTAGATGCGACGTGGTTGTTGGGGCCAGTCGGGTTAGCCGGAGTGTTTCAGAAACCGCTGATCTGCTGGAAACTTCATGCATTGTACCATTTCTCGACTTACAAGAAACGGTCCAAGAAAGAGACAGTTTCAGCTGAGCGGAGGCTGTGTGGATGGAAATACCTTGTTGGTGTCAGGTGGTAACTGACAGAGTGGTTGGAGATGATAGAAAGGCAAAAGTATGTAAAGAGAAAGTAGTGCACAAGGAATACAGTCTCTGAACACAACATGTTGGACCTTGAGAAAGACGGGTCTCGTCAACAGAAGACCACAACAGGAGCCGTCTCTGCCAACTGTGAACAGGAACTTTAGGCTACAAGTCATTCAGACTCACCTAAATTTGATAACAACAGGCTGGAACATTTTGAGGTTCGATGAGTCTTAATTTCAGCTGCGACACAGTCAGAATTTGGCATACAGAAATTTCCATCGAAAGATTCCGACCCGTGGAATCTTTCGTGGAATTTGTGCAACGGTGAAAACACAGCAGTTCGGAAAGCACAGGGAGATCTAACCTGGTGCAAGCAAGGTGTGCCTAATAAAGTGCAACGGCCTTTTATCTTCATCGGCCCCCCAAGATGAATTCAGGCTAAGGCAACATTTTGTTTTAAAAGGCCTAACATATCTAACGTGCCTCAGCTGTTGTTTGGTTCGGTACGCTGCCTGTAGTTCGCGATCACTGCAAGCCTTCAGAAACGAAGAGCAAAAAGCTGAATGTAAGGCGACCCATTGAGGTTTGGAGTGTTTGAAGAAGTGAAAACCGGAGCTGCTGTAGTTCTGCTTCTTTTTTTTCTTGTCTTTTCTTTTTTTTTCATCAGCACGAAGAAAATATTCCCTTTATGTTTTGTGTTGTGCACAGAACACAAGCCAGTCGAGCTCGTGTGTGAACTCCAACAGTGTATGAATGATCTTGTTGGTCTGCAAGTGTTCTTATCTCAGCCTCATCTTCTAATATTGCAACTATGATCCGCAAAGATGGGGTTTATAGATGCTGGATGCATTTCAGAAAATCTACATAAAGGACTAAATGAGAGATGATGATGAGAAGGAGGAAGGGGAGGGGGCTCCTTCTTTGTTTCCAAATATTTGCTGGCTGCTCAGTTTATTAATCCTATCCCCCCACTCCCTCCTCAACACAGTTGGGGTTTTTACAGGGACACTGTGACCTCCTGACCGGCCAGTCGCTGATTATATTTCATTGCATCCTGATTCTCTGTCATGCACGCTAGATGGGGGGAAGGGCATAAAGAGGAAGAGGATATGTGTGTGTGTGTGTGTTTTGTATGCGGGCGTGTGTGTGTGTGTGTGGTTGGAGGAGGTGGGGGTGAGGAATGCTTGGTATGTGCGGACCGGACGATAACAACGCGAGAGGCGAGCAACGCGCGTACAAATAAAACTTTCCCCCCCAAAAAGCGCCTTTAATGCAATTTTTAATATACGCCGATAATATAACGGAGGTCTAAACGTGGATATTTCCAACCGGATCGAAACGTTGTTGGGGGGTTTTGAGGCGGGGAACACGCAGTTTGTGAGCTGTGCAACACCCCGTAGAGGCGGAGATGGTTCGGTCTGTAGTAGGTGGGGACAGCCGAGCGGTCTGCAGCAGGACGTCGTAGATCAATGAACCGGACGGGAGGGCTGGTCCATCGCCTGGTGTGAATCTGACTGTATTATAGATGTGTCAGTACACCTATGAAGGACCGAGGCTTTATTTGCTGTTAACCAGCCGGTTCAGTATGCGGATATTATAAAGGCTGTTTTACAAGCCTCTCCCCCTCCCCTCCATCCTCTCATCGTCGTTCGGTTTCTCCTGCCTTAGCGCTCTGTTTTATTTTATTTTTATTTTTATTTCATTTCTTTCTTTTTTTTTTTTTTTTTTCTTTGAGGGGAGGGATCCAAGATACATCTATAAGCTCCGGGATGATTTTTGCACACACAGGCAACCCACTGAAGACGAGCAATCGAAAGCAGGTAGGCCAAAAATACACACACACACGCACACACACACTCTCTCTCTCTCACACACACATTCACATATAGGGCCACACATATTTTATTCCCTGCTCGCACTTTTGGTGTTAGGTCAGATTTGATTGGGCATTTAAATGCACTGAAATGCCACCTGGCGCACATGACATTGGAATGGCATTCCCACCTCATTCCTTACATGACGGGATTAATTAAATTCATCAGTAAACAGATCCACCGCTCTCAGCAGTTGCCAAGCAGATGCTCTGATATACACGGGGAGATAAAACAGCAGCTGGGCCCCCCCGATCCGTGGCTCCACCGACACTTTGACGCTTATGTCCAAGTAACCTTGTTTGGCCCACTCGCTGGCCCCAACTCTGGTCAATATGCATGGCGGTAGCTGTAGTCCGTTTTTTATAGGTTAATGAATCCTGGGCGAATCCATAGAGGACTTTATGTCCTGATGCAAAGCACAGCATATTTCAGTGTGCTGTATGGGTCGGACTTGTCTTGCTTGCCTTCTTCGTTTTGACCTCTGAGATCATCACACTTTCTAATTTAGATGGGGGAATTGAAAAAAAAAAAAAACAACTAATAATGCTAATAATGATTATGATGATGATGATTAAGCAAGAAAAGAAGAAAGAAAAGAAGTGTAGATGGTTGAAGCTTCAACCCCAATACAGATAAAACCAGTTGTGGTTTGCTGAACCTAAGAAGAATCCCTACAGGAAATGAGGTTTTGGTAGTAATTAGCTGCAAGATGCCCTTGTGAATGTCATCATATGCATCTTTCAAGGATGCCCACCCATACAGAAAAGTTTGTAGCTGCATACCAACTAATTGTTCGAGAACAGAGCAGACCTCACATATGTCTCTGCCCCTCAGATTCATTTCTCATCTGTGGCATAAAAAAACAAAAAAAGAAGCCTTTGTAAGAATAGCTCCGTTGTTCAATTTTTTTTCGTTGTTTTTTACAGTCTTGTGTGCAGTTTTATAATCTTTGGCTCTTGAAGTAGATTGTCCTTTGGTTATGGACAGATGGTGTGATTCTGCCTTTGATCTGATTCTGGAGAGCGCTTGGGGTGGCTGGGAGCGATTTTAATGAATGAGTAAAGGGAAGGAAATGCTTCGCAGGAGCAGTGTGGGGTGTGCAGAGTGGCTTACAAGCACGAAGAAAAAGGCATGTTTCTGAGGAATGCCACAGCAGGATGTACTAGTTAAAATGCCGATTTAATCACAATGTGATTCATAAAGGCGCCTCTTGCACAATAGTAAATCTTTTCACTTTCGGTTGGCAGAATATCATATTTTCATGGGAGCTTAAATCAATTACTTACATCTGCTGCTGTTGTAAAACTGTAGCAGAGGGAAATGTAACATGTTTGTTTTTGTAATACTTTTTTAGAAACCTATAGCAGAGTAATAGGGGGAAAATAAATGCCATTTGTTTACCGTCTTTCCACCGTTGCACACAGTATACCGGGGTTCAGTGTTGGTCATTAATAAGCAATGCTTGACCAACAACTCTAGCTTTTAACGCAGTAGGAAGCAACACTCCCGTCCTGCACAGCCAAGACGTTCTTATGATCGCCGTTGTTCTGTTTAAATTAGATCATCCAGAGCCCTGTACACGTCCTAACAGCGGGTTTCCTGTGTGCAGTCTTACCCCATGACTCCGTCCAGTCCCAGCAGCAGCAGCAACAGCAGCAGCACAGGCCTGGAGCAGCTCAGCAAAACCAACCTGTACATCCGAGGCCTGCCTCCCGCCACCACAGACCTGGATCTGGTCAAACTCTGTCACCAGTGAGTACATGCATGCAGACACGTCCAGATGGTTTGGGCTTGGTATCAACAGCACAAAGAGCACATCTTTTTGAGATAAGAAGAGGTGGTGTGGTTCATTTACTCGAGTCTGACTTCACATTGGTTTCATTGCATCTCAAGCTAAAGAGTCCAAACGTGCTGAAGAGACATTTAAAGGGCTAATGAAGATTTTTCTGCAGACTGTTTGGAGTGTTTCTTTGACAAGGATGTATGTCCCTCCTGCCTTCAGGGAATATGGCTAATAGTACCTCCACAAGCTTTTTGCCACTGGAGATACATCATTGGAAGTGGGCCAAAGATCCCAAAACAAGTTGCAACCTACAGTATGTTAGTGATATGAAACTGCAATACTGCCTGATAAGCAGTGCAGTCTAACATGACATAAACTAATGCGTACAAGATATATGGTGGCTTTTGCAGGCAATGCAGCGCATCACATCTCCATAATTTGGAATCTCTGTATCTCTGATGTTAGAGATTGGAAAATGTTCACAATCTTAATGTCAGTGCCCTGCTTTGCATGCAAACATAGATTTATTTGTACTTCTTAACAAAAAGAGAAGCTAGATTAGTAGCAGGCAAAGTTTTTCATCATCAAGTTCAAAGTGCCATTGTTGTTTTTAAAACCTCAAAATAATATCCACTTATCAGATACATTAAATATGCTGTATTTTAACGAAGCAGTCTGATTTTCACAGAAAGTGAATTTTTAATTCACCGTGGAACAAAAAGTATCTTGCAAGTTTTCGTTGCTGAAAGAAAGAAACATCGTTTTTAATTGCAGTCAGTTAACTGCGGTCTACTTTGTTATTTATTCACTTATTTTTTAATTATTCTCATTTCATTACTCTAAAGCGCCCCAGTCTGCTTTGGAGTAAAAATCGCTGGATTTCTGTTGTCCTATTTATCTCAAAAATAAAATCAAACCAAAAACTGATGTTGATAAAAGACAAATACTTCATCTTGTGTCTAATATTTTTCATAATAGGACGGTTTTAAATTTCAGTCGGTTAATTTCTTGGATTGTAAACATTGAAACAGTTATTATTTTGAATTTTTTAAAGACGCGTGTCCTAAAGACTTCTGCCACCTGTCATACAATTGTAGCCACAATATATCCCTAGCCAGTTATTCATAGTTCTGATAGTATTCTTTATAGATGTAACACAATCAGGTTTTAATGATCCCCACATTCACTCAATGATGTAAACTAAATATGGCAACTTTAGTATTCAGAAATAATCAGGATGTTGTTAGGCAGCACCGAACCAAGGTTCACAATTCTGTGAATGATGCTACGCCACCGTCATGCTCCCGTTTTACAGCTGTGGTTACAAACGTCAAAGTCTTGAAACGCTATTCTGAGATATTAAGGGAATCTCTAGAAATAACATTCAGTCTAAATGTGATTGCTAAAAGCTTCTATTAAAACGTGTTGTTGTTGTTAAAAGCAGCCATAATGAATTATTAAAAAGCAGCATAGTGGCTGTTTGGGGGTGTTTTGTATTGATTGTGATTGTATTGTCATTTTGTTGTTGAATGATTTAAAAGGTTTGCATTTTAACTCATCCATCCAGAGAACAATCTCGATTGTTCTCTGAATTAGAGAACACGGTAGAAAACACCTCTTAGCATTAAATTACATTTTGCTGCATTTTTTTTTAGCTCTTTTTCCAGTCTTGGTGCTACGCTAAGCTGACAGGTGCAGGCTGAAGCCTTTCTTGAAGGACGAATGTGTCAAATTGGAGGACATTTTGAAATGTTCAAATTTTATACCAGAAAGCCTGCAAAATTCAGCAGCTCAGCAAGGCTTCTTGTAGCAAGTTGAAAATAAGCCTATTTGCATATTTATAAGGAATATACTAGTTGAAACATGCACTGAATTAAATAGCGTTTTAACAGAGTTAAGCTGTAGATAAATTGAAATTAAATAGTAAAGAATTGCAGACCTTGTTTTGTTTTACTGGAAATCTGGTTTCTTTTTTTTTTTTCAATTGACTTTGATTAGACCATAATGCAAAGCAATACATAAGTGCTAAAACATTCAATGGTCTATAAATACAAATACATATGTAAAAGTAGGAACTCACCAATGGTATGTGAAAGGCTGTAAAAATATTGTTTTATAGAGAAAAGACAGCCGTCCAGTGGACATGTTTCATATAACTTGATACTACAGACTTGAGTCCAAGTGGTTAATGTGGTGGATGCCATAATTAGTGGATTTTTGTCTTTGTTTTTCCTTTTAATTCAAGCGCATATTGGAAGAAGAGGCACTCAGCCATATAACCAGCAGCAGCAGCAGCTGTTTGTGTCCTGTTTGCTTGTGTTTTGTTCTTGTTCCCAATGGTGTTTGCCAGCACAAAAGCAGAAACGAAACCGCTTTTCATAGCAACACAGTGTGCATGTTGAAATGAGCGAGACATTCCGTCTGCATGGCCTCCAAATCCACGAAGCAGCTCACAGTTTGTGTCACATTTCAGCCAGATGTAAAATAAAAGCCTGAGGTGATAAAATTATATTAAGGTTGTTGGAAAATATGTTTGATGGAGGGTGTAGCTCCTCTCCATTAACATGAACAGCTTTACTTTGCCTGATAAGTCGTTGTCTTTATTGGGCCCACAGCAGGGCCGTTTCTAGGATCGGACCTTTAGGGGTCATTGGGCTGTTTGAAAATGTGGGAACAAATATTTCATTTATTCAAAATGTCAAAAATAAATGTATTTTTAAAACACAATATTGCTAATAAGTTGCTAGTGCCTCCTGCCACTTCCAGAACTAGAACAATATTTACATTAAAGAACTACACTTTTGCAAAGGTTGAAGGAAATGAGGGTGCAAGCTTCAGAAACAACCTAATGATTACTTCTTTTTATTTTAGAGGGTTTGCTGGGAATGGCAAAATGTTTCCACAACATTTTCAATTCATTACGCTGGTTTCACAGATCAGTATCATGCAGTTATTCAAAAACAAGTCATATCAAGGAATGTTGGTGACAAATGTTTTTTTGCAGACTTCATATGCTGCTTTGGTGTTTCTTTAAGTTATTTGGTTTTGTGAATAAGGCTACAAAATCCAAAAAGCTTTAATTGTGAGTGCATTAAATGTGAAAAAAACAAAGATGGATTGGTAAACAGCATGTGATAGAAACAGGAGATCTGACTAAGATTAAAGTTATTGGAGGCTTAAGTAAAAATGACTGAATCCACCTTGCAGAGCGTTAAGAGAAAGCACTATTCTACTCTTGGAGAACATATTCCTCCCTTTGGGAACGAACAGAAATTGCCATCAGCATCAGTTAAAGATGCTGTTTCCAGTCAAACCTTTTTAGATGAGTGTTCTTTGACACTAAGGTGCATTTTGTTGTGTACACAGGTATGGAAAGATTCAGTCGGCCAAGGCGATCCTCGACAAGACGACCAACAAATGCAAAGGTCAGTTTGCATGTTCAGTCTCTGTTGAGAGCAGCTAGGAGAATATATGTATGTTTCGAACCATTTGAGGAAGCATCTGGTTTGTATCAATATCCTAAGTGTTCATAAATGGATTAGTTGTTTAGCCTGATAACCAGTCTTTGTGAGGGTTGACCATGAATGCTTCTGTTCCCATTCTCGTCGCACTTCTGTGACTTCGCATTGAGGCAGACTGAATTACACAAAATCTTTGCTGCGCTTCCATGGTAACAAAAGTTTGACAAAAACAAAAGCAGATTAAGATGGATTATCCCAGACAGACAGGTTTAGAGGATCTGCAGACACATTCTCTCTCCTCGTAGAATCAGCAGAAAACAGTGGCTAGCTGTGTTACAGGGAAACATTAAGATCAGACTTGAAAATGAAAAATAAATGGCATGTTTTCCAGTTTAAAGTAAAGTTCAAGAAATCTATGTCCGAAAAACAAAAACACATGTCATCTAGTTTCATGTCATTGTGCATAGAAGCTATCAGTGATCCATATAATTTACCATTATGAATTCAGGTCTCCAGTTGCCCACTTCATACAACTCAAAATAAGTGTAGTGAAGTTAACAAGCACACATATTTTAGTTTTATCTTTACACAATACCAGACTTATTGTAGTACCTAGTTTGTATCATTGACTCTGCCTATTTAGATTGGCCACTTACAAAAATAAAAAGAAAAGAAAACCACACCTTACTGTTAAAAAATCCCTACAGCAACCTGTAGCAACAGTCGTACTTTATCCATGATGTGTGATCTGTTCTCACTGCCTTTGATTCACCATACTGAGTCACGAAAGGGAAAGCCCTTTCCTTGCATCCTCTCGTGCTGCTGAAGAAATGTTTTGATGTTTTTAATTAAAATATAATGGAAGTGATTGATAATGAAAATCACAGCGTGGGGTCAGCAAAAGCTGAGGCACATAGTGTCCAGAGAACTTTGTGCAGAGTCCATAGCTACAGGCCTGCAGATTTCATGTGGCTCAAGAGTCTCATGGAGTGCTTATGGAATAGGTTTAAGCTGCATCCAAACCTAACGTCCTGGCGTCTTTTGTAAAACCTTGTGGTTGCAGTGGTGTAAAACGTTCTCCTCTGGGCTCTAGAAGAGTCATTTCTTTCAGGAGGGATGAATCATCCCTCTCTGTTTGGAAACCCATTGGATGGGTAAGGGTGAAGGACTGGACAGGAAGTTGGTCATTCCCTGACATCATTGTGTAAAAGTGCAAAGTTTGGTGCAGACTATGATGCGGGGCTGTCCCTTAGTTCTTGTGAAATGAAGTCTTAGCTCTTCAACATATAAAGACATTTTGGACAGTTTCAAGCACACAAGGGCAAAAAGCAAAGTCCATAAGAACTTGACTGGTTTGCACAGATACCTTAAAGAACCCACCATTTGAGTCAGGACAGAACAAACTAGAACATATGTGGTACGCTGATTCCCCAACACCAGTGCCTGACTTGCATACTTCTGGATGAATGATCAACAATTCCCATAAACATACTCCCAACTTTGGTGGAAAGCGTCCCAGAAGAGTTGAAGCTGTCATAGCTGCAGTGGGTGAGCCATAGAGTACCGTAGTAAACTGACATATTTTCAGATATCCATGTGCAAATGTGATAACTGTGGCAGCAAATTTGCAAAACTAAGGTCTGAAAAAAACCGAAGTGTCATCATTGCCTTCACACTGAAATGTGACTGTCTCCATTGGCTACAATGAAGTAGCCTTCAAATGTCCATGGAGATCCTAGAGAGCAAGAGGAAGTCCTGATCACAAGTAAAGGAGGCTTTTGCTAGTGTACCCTTCAGTGGAAATGATGTTTCCCTGAAGGGCATTGACTTGTGTAGCAGAAAAATGTTCCCGGATGTACTGCAAAAAAGAATATCCACTTCACAACGTCTTGGACTTGACAGACTTGCTGACAGATACCATGACCCTCATGTGGTTTACAGAACCTAATTACTGCACAGCAAATAGTCTGAATATTTTATATGGTGATTTTTATTTATTTGTGTCATGCAAAATGATTTGGTGTAAGTGATTCATCCGCAATGCTGACAGCAGAAATTGTTGGAATCATTGATTGTTCTCTTGGTTTAATGACTGCTGATAGAAATCTTGTCCCTCAAACACCAGGTTACGGCTTTGTGGACTTTGACAGCCCAGCTGCTGCTCTAAAGGCAGTACATGCTCTGAAAACCAGTGGCATTCAGGCCCAGATGGCCAAGGTAAGTCTGATACGGACACGCCTGCATGTCTATGTGTGTGTGTGTGTGTGCATACTTTTCATGCTTTCGAACCTTTCCTTTGAAGTTGTGCGTTTTTGACTGTTTGCCTCCTTCTCAGTTGCATGTTGAAGCTGAACGTGTTTTAGCTGGCATGTTGTTCCTCCTCTGACCCCAGTGACATAATGGCACAATAACTTATCAACCAAGCTGCTTACATATGCATTTTTACATTCCTGTTGTCTAATAACATTAATTCCACAGTTTTACCAAAAGTCTATGAAAGCAGAGAGATATTTAGCACCTAAGCACCACAAAGAAAGGGGATATTTATGCATCTTCTTAAATTGTATACTAACAGCAGCATGAAATCTCTTTTAGTCCAATCGTTTTTCTGCATGTGTGTGTTGCTGTTCGCTGATGAATCGCTGCTCTCGGGAGATCTGCATGTGGCTGCTCAGTTTTTATCAAACATGGCAGAACACAGGTTGTGTGTTGCAGTAGCTATGGCGACGGCACTCTCGTGCTGTTTCCAGGAGAGACCTAGAGGCGCCGAGCGGCTGCTCAGAGCAGATGAAGTGGGATGCACTGTGTGCGGTTACATGTTTGTGTGCAGAAGAGCTTAAAAATGTTTGCTTAACCCAAGCGTTCCCTTGACCAAAACCTGAGTAAAGTCAGTGTTCTGACTCATCCGTTTGTCAGTGAAGATAAAGTGAATTATCTGTTTTAGCTTTCTTTCTCTTTTTTTTTCTTTCTGGGATGTAAAATTCTCACATTTTCTCTTCCTGTCTCTGAGCAGCAGCAGGAGCAGGACCCCACAAACCTTTACATTTCCAACCTGCCTCTGTCGGTGGATGAGAGAGAGCTGGAAAAGATGCTGCAGCCCTTCGGTCAGGTTGTCTCCACTCGAATCCTCCGGGACTACAGCGGTAACAGCAGAGGCGTGGGCTTTGCCAGGTCTGTCGCAGGATACACTGAAAGGAAGCACATCCGCTTCTTGCCTGATGAATCACCTTTGAAATAGTTGCGGCATAAGCCTTCAGCGCTTCGCCGCTTTATGTGATCTGGTGTTCAGGTTCGACTATTTGTAGCTGCTGTTCATGTGCACAAAAAAATAGAAGACTGGCAAACACAACGATCTGTGAGAAAACGGTACCAACATTTTTTAACATTGTTTGAAAAAAAGCAAAGGACAATAACATTGTTTTAGTGTATGTTGTAGCTATGCAGAACACGAACGCTTTATATTAAAAACGACATTGTTCCAGTTGGTGTGTCAGCATTCGTGTCTCTCTTACAGGATGGACACGACGGAGCAGTGCAACGCAGTCATCTCCCACTTTAATGGCAAGTTCATCAAATTAGCCTCTGGAGCTCTGGGTAAATAACCTTCATTTTTCTGTCTATTTTCATTAAAATGGATTAATAATGGTGATAATTTCACGTTGCCTGTGTGTTGACATGTTGTCTTCCAGGACCGTCTCAGCCTTTGCTGTGTAAGTTTGCTGACAGTCAAAGAAAGAAACATGCTCACAGTGGATATGTTCCCAACGGACAGACAGGCGACCTCAGACTAGTATGTATAAAATCCTCTTCTATTATTTACTGTATGCAATTTTGATTACTGTTCTATTAATATGAGATTTTAACCTATTTAAAAGCTCATTTTTAAACCCCTTTCTATTCAGAAATAAGTAATGGATTTATAATTTTCTAAAGCACTGAAAATAGATTCAGTTATTTAAATTAACAAAGAATGTCCAAAACTACATAGTGATTCGCTGAATCTGAATTTTTATTTTGTTTCATAAGTGTTGGAAAGAAAAAACTGAAGATTGGACTGAAAAGCCAATTCAAACAAATCCGAACCAAATCCTAACCAGGCCACCAGCAGTGGACAGAAAAGAAATAAGTGATTTTGTAAGCAAGCGTTAACTGACTGTTATAGCTGAGATAATGGCAAAGAAGGCATCTCAGAATCACTAACATTAAGGTGCTTCCGAAACTTCTACGTAAACATGAAAACTTTGAAAAGTACCCCTTTTGACTTCTGTACAATTTATATGAAAAATAAACCATTTAAGTCATTTCCAGACAACATTGTAAAACTGTTTTCATAAAAAGAAATTATGAGTAATATTTGAGTCAGAATTAGCCTGAACTTTTTTTTTTGTTGCCATAGGGCGCCATGACGCTGACCTATGACCCCTCTACAGCAGCCATACAGAATGGGTAAGTTACCCTCTCTTTACAGAAGTTTGTCCAGTCCTTTAAAACCTTCTGTGAGAAAATGCCCTGAAGTCAATCTTGGTATTTTTATTTGTTTGGACAATAACTTTAACAGTGGAATGCTGGCTGGTCTTCCCCCAGTGAAAACTGGTGCTACATGTCCGCTAAATGAAGTTAGCGCTCTGGCCTGGTAGTGAAAGATATTAACCCTGTTCATTACTTAATAACTTGTTGTCCTGATCTTTACCTCTAAAAGTTGCTGTTAATATATAACAATTTACTTTGTGTAGAAAAGCATGATACATGTTTTTTTCTTTTTAATAAAGGCCATACCAATGTCATCACATTGACTGAAAACATTCAACTCTACCTGTCCTTTTAAAATTGTGGTTAATAATAGATTCACTTACTTTTAGTTTTTCTGATTATTTTAATATAAGATTTTTGAACATTTGGATCATTTTAAGCTTCACATTAGTTATTTCTGAGCCCATTGAACAAATATAACAACAATATTGTTGTGTTTTATTCATTTATTTTTTCTTCTAGATATTATCCCTCTCCGTATCCGGTGACCAATAGAATAATGACTGTGCAGCCTGCAATGTCTCCATACATGTCTCCTGTCTCTGCTTATCAGGTATTCAAAGAGTCATTTTAATAAATCGACATAAACAGAAAACAGACACAGAAAACAAACAAGCAAAGTCTGGATTATCACCATTTCTCTGCTGACTTCAGTGTGCATTTTAAGGCGTGGCATTCACTACACGAGTGTCAGGGTTTCGTAATTTCCCACTTGCTCAGGTGCTAGAAATGCAAAAAAAGGTGTTAAACCATATTTGAAACGCTCACAGCCTCGGGTCGCGATCGACTGCTATTCTTAAAAATGCAAAGCAGGCTGAACGGCTAAACGTTAAATAATCCCTCAGTAAAGCGTGTATTTGCAGAAGTGAAGTAATTCTGAGAAATACTAGATAAAATAAGATTTCTGCCAAGAGTCATTGCGATTCCTATTAATTCTAGCAAACCGATCAAAGATTTGCTCATAATTTGAAAGAGAAGAATAACTTCTTTTTTTAGACATTTTTGTTTTGTTCTGTTTTGCAGTATTTTTTTTATTTGATACTAGTGAGTCAGATTTAACCTTTTGACGATTTTATATTTGGATAAAATAAAGGCTTCAATTAAAATAGGGAAACATTTGACAAAACATAAAAATCAGAGATCTTTACTTCTCTGGGTCAAGAAGTGAAATTGCACTTCTTCACAGATCTGTCAGCAAAAACACTCAGACAGCTCACTTATGTCCCAGGACATGTTGTTTTGGCATTAATTGGCAGTTGGTCCATTTCCAATAAAGCTCCACCTTAACCTGTCACTGTGGCACCTGTTAACCTTTTTAGGTTTGAGTGTTTTCCGGTTAGAAGGCCAAGAGCCCTCTGGTGGACACCAGCAGTCTAAAATTCAATCTCAATCAAGCTGAAATGGTAAAATGAGCAACAAAGGCTCCACATTAAGCATAATCAGGATTCAGGAATTCTTATTTTCTCACAGTCCTGAAGAAAAATAGATGTTGCAACAAATTGCTGGTTAGCAAACAAAAATAAAAAACTACCCTAATTAAGAGTGGTAAAGCAAAAAAAAGGCAGGCACAAAGAGCAACATCGCGAAATAATATGTTCAAATAAATCTACATAAATCAAGCAACTATTAGAGCTTTACTATAATTAAAGATTATAGGAAAGTTTCTCAGCTCTCTACTGTTTTTAATACATAGACACGCAATTCCATAGATAAGAAATTTTTACCTCACGGAGGTGTTTACTGAGATAATACCGCACTACTCTGGATATATCGCCTGAGGGAACCTAGTTTCCAGTCTTTACTATAAAAATGTAATGTAATTTAGAATTTTAAAAACTATCAATAAAATATTTAAATAAACAACAAAAGTCATATAAAGCTAGTGAGTGAGGCCAGTATTGGTGTTATATGGTCATATTTTAAAGAAAAAGAGGCAGCGGTTTTACTGGCTGCAGTAAAAAAAAATTAAATAATTTCCCCAAATATAGCAATTTATTGTAACATCGCTATGAAAGTAGGAATAACTATTTAAAACTCTGAAATTGATTTGTATATCACATTTAAAAGAGCTGTCAAAAATTATACTGGGGATATTTCAACAGAAGATCAATTATATGAGGAACCGCTTACCAGAAAAAAAGGCAGCATTTTATTCAGGTTGTTAGTAATGCAACCGGAGCAGATGACTAAAGTTAATAGGAATGACTAATCACACTGACACAGCTCCACAGTACACAGGAAACTTTCTGAGCTCATCAGTGAAACAGACATGCCCGCTAAAATCTGAAAGGTTTAGACATTTTTTTTAAGAATTGTGAATGAACAACCTCACAAAGCTGGATTAGTTATTTAAAAAATTCAAACAATGATAAATATGTTTCCGATATTTTCTTATATCTATTTCTGGATTTGCACACACACTCACACCCACACACAAACTGTGGCTTATGGCATCTGATTGTGGGTAACATGAATGCTTCTTATCTTTTGTGTGTCTCACTTTCTCACCCTCTGTTAGGTTCAGAGTCATTCTTGGGTGGCGCATCAACCATACATCATGCAACACCCGGTAAGTGAACAGAATATATATATATATATAAACAGTCCTCCAACACCATTTTATGCATACAGGAAATGGGTGTGTGTATGTGGTGCAGTTGAGGCTAAAGGGCTGAGCTCAGTGCTGTTTGCTCTTTATTCAGCCCGCTCTGCTGACACAGTCAACCCAACACTCAAAGTTCCCTAAACATAATGTGGGGAAAGACCAACCTGACACAGGCTGTGGGATACAGCCGCTCTCTGTTGGGGTGTGTGATGGGGAGAGCAATGAAAGGGAACATGAATAACTAAGGAGACATTCAGCCCTCCCTTCCCCTGCGCCGTCTCTGTGGATCCAGCAGGAAATGCCTGAAGCAGAGACAGTCTTGTGACTCTTTGACTCTTCCAACAGATGGTTTCCACTGGAACAAGTGTCTGCTGCTGTGTCCCCTCCCCCCACCACACACACACACACACACACACACTTTCTGCTGGGAAATGAACTGTTCCCGAAAGGCATTAATGTTTAAAGGAGCACACTCCATTTGGAAATTGACGAGCTGCCAAATGAACACTTTTGGTGGTTTTTGAGCATCGCATCTGACTTCAAAACACATCCAGTGGTTAATAAGTACACTCTCGCAGACATGGCAAAAAATTGTCACATCATCTGCCAGTTGACTGCACCTGTATGTTTTAGGTTTTTGGTATATTTTTGTCCTTAATTGTTATGTTGTCTTTTTTTGTTTGTTTGTTGTTTTTTTTTTTTTTTGCTTGGGGTTTGCTATTTTTGTTCTTGCAGAGTGAAGACTGATTTGGTAAAACTCTTTTATCATGTGACATGATGCTAAAGCTGAACTGCCTTGTGCCGCAGGCTGCTGTGATGTCTCCCTCTGTGGATCCCTCCATGTCAATGCATCCCACAGCCATGATTACTCAGCAGATGGGCCAGCTGTCGTTGGGAAACACAGGAGCGGTGTGTGGGACTAACTCCATTACACTTCTTTTTTGTTTTTAGATTGAAAAGGGTTTTTAGATGAACACTGTTTTTAGATTGAACACTGTCTTCGGATACCCTGCGTATAAGATTAAAGTTTGCAGGAGACTTAAAAGAATGTTAAACTGCTGTTCTTTTGAAGCATTTTAACATGGGATTTGTTTTTATTTGTCTGACTTTCGAACATAACCACACTGACAATCATTTGCTAGCTAAGGTTCCCTCATTTAGTTTTATCCACACAATCTAAATAGTGGGGTTGTGTCCAGAGGTTACGAGTCGCTATGCTCTGCTTTATTTCAATCCAGAAATCAGAAATTAAAATTTATGTGGAAAATGTTCTGATATTGGAAGCCAGGATCTCAATATCCAAAATGGTTGACATGTGCATTTTCTATAGTTTCCCCTTTGGGAGATTAATAAGGTTATAGCTTATCTTCTCTAATTAAACAGAGAAAATTCTCCACAATTATAGTCTTTGTAGGTTTAATTACAGTAAACCAGTCACATACATAGTTTTGTGTTAATAAAAGTATTGCTACAGCATTTTCTTAAAATACCCCCATCACACTTTTTAATATATGCCTCGAGTTTCAATGCATTTGGAAATCATAGTGCAATAGGAATATAATGTTCTCACGTCACATTTCTATGCATTTGATACTATAGAATACACAGTGAGCAAAAGTGAGTATTTCATTTTATTTTTCTTCTGTGTCTCACAGTACATCGCTGCCAACCCCGGGGTCCAGGGAGCCTACATGCCACAGTACCCCCCACTGCAGACAGCAGCTGTAAGTTCTCCGTAAAATCGTTTCATATCGCCCAGCATCCATTTAAATGCAACACATCTAAAAGCAGTAATTACTTCAGAAAATGACAGCAGCCTGTGCCTTGTCCAGAAGTCCTCGATTCATAAAAGCCCCGAGTTGCTTTTGAAGCGTTCATCCTCCAAAACCATCAATTTTCTCACTCAGAGGGCGGTTATTATCTGGCTCTAAATGAGAGATGCTGCTCTTGCTTTGCAGGAAAACGGCACGCTGCAGCAAGTGGATTCTTCCAACAACTCGTCTCCTTATAGTCAACTCAGCAAGTAATGCACAGGTACAGTGTGCTCTAGTTTATGATTGAAACTCAAGCGTGTTTTTTCAGGATTTTTATTTTTTTATGTTTATTTATATATTGATGGTAAATAAAACAATTATTTTTAAAGTTGCTTTTAAAAACTTTCCATGTAAATTACATAAAACTAAATGGATTAGTTTGCACCAACCCCCCCCCCCCCCTAATATTAGTAATCTAATTCTATTTTCCAGGCCACATTACAGCTCTGTGAGCCGGAGGGCAGTTGGGAAGTTGCTGAGGATATCGCAGGGATAAAAGCGACCGCCTGCCCTGATTGGACCAGATACACAAACATTTTTTTTTTTGCACAGCCCCGACATTTTTAGTGGGAATTGAACACAACTTAAATGGACTCAAACAGTCGGCTAATCACGGGGGAAATCAAGTAAGATAAAAAAAAAAAAAAAGTAGATATATTTTGATAAGAAACAACATCCTTCTCTTACTCTCCTTTTCAATGACACCCTCCCACCCCCCTTCTCCCACCCGTCCCACCTAAAAACCCCCTTCCCACCCAATCCAAGTATGATGTGACATTTGCAATGCATGGGACTGAGATATTTCTCCCCTCCCCTTTTCTGAGTTCTCCATGATTTTTCAGCTTGTTTCATTCGTGGTGTACGACCGACATTAGCGGGCCTTGTGTGCACTGAAGCTTTTAGAATCACTTCGTTTAGGTTTTCAGAGCGGCAGGACAGTGGATAGCTGACGACACGCGTGTCCCGGCTGCCCTTGAAAGCTAACACAGACGACCATTTCATTAGGAAATTAATGAATTTATTATTGGAAACGGTGCCTTCCTCACATAACATTGAACATCGTCCAACATTCTTTCATCCAACTTGATCAGGTGTCATTCTTCTATTCCAATTGATCAATTGTGTGTGTGAAATCATGGAGCTTTCCATGAAGTGTTTCGCTATCTAAGTCATTTGGTAGCAATAAAGACAATGAGAGTTCCACGGCAATACAAAGAACAAAGGTGACCAACTGAGAGCATGGTGATTCCTTATTTTTCCTATTTCCTTTTTTTTTTTTTAAATGGTCTAAACATGAAGCAGGAGCCGTACCTTTATGACTTTACAAGTTCTACACCCAATGGGCATCTATTTTGGAGGCTTTGTTTTACTCTTGTGGTCGGTGTGACCGGTTATCTACCTCACGGTTTTGCTGGAGTCAGCTGGTGCTGTCGGGTTTGCAGGTAAAGCCCCTTCTCGCCAGACTGAAAGCTGCGAACCAGAAGCCACGCTCAGGAGCTGGCTAAACAGGACTTCTGCCGTTTGTCTCCCATGTGCAGCACTCCTCCTCATAATCATCGAAATGGGAAAAAGAAAAAAAGAAATGCTTTTGAAATTTTTATCCCAATTTGTCTTTGCTTTTCTTCTGGTCTTTCTTTTCTCCACAACGTGACAAGCAATGCTCCATTTTAGACACTCAAAGTTCCTCTCTAACAGCAGTTTGTATTTTTGACAGATTTTTCATAACTCTCCTGGTTTCTGCAAAGATTAAAAACTTGGCACATCCCAAACACTTTGGATGAGCTTAAAATGACTTAAAAATTAAAGAATTGTGTGGGAAGTACATTAAAAAAAACAATATCTTTGTACAATTTGATGGTATTTGAAATTACATCACAAAACTGTATTTCCTAAGATCTGCAAACTGCAATGGCCAAAAGTGAAAAGCAGAGGAGTTTTACTTTTACTTTGTTTTTTTTTTCCTTCAATTTATTTCTGAATGACCATCTTGAAAGAAGGAAAAAGGTCAAACATGTACGGTCGTGGTGCTTCTTCCTTATCTGTTCTGCTAAAACAGTGAGTGCTGAACACAGACAAAATACAGCCAGGGTTTTTACTGAGAGTATTTTCCTTTCCTGAAGATTTGTTGCTGAGAAAAAAAATTAAAATGGAACAACAACAAAAACAAACAAAAAAAAAAAATGTTTTCCTCATCGCTACCCTCCTGTCACCTTCTACTGATTCTCAAACAATCCTCTCTTTGCTCTCTCTCCTTTGGAAACGTTGAAATAAAAACAATAAAATAATCTTCTCTTTCTCAGATATGGCTCTTGTTTTCCTTAAAGGCCGATTAGTTTCCTGCATTAGGAAATTAATGAATGTATTCTTGTTATTGGCACCGTTATTGGTATGCCAGATTTATAAGGAACAGATCTAATATTAGATTATTGTTAATATAACATATGGGATGGACGGACGAACAGACAGATTCAAACTGTTTTTTGCAGCTTCTATTGGTGTCCTAAATAAAACTTATATGACTTAAAGTATTTTATGAAGGTTTTAGGAATAAAGTTTCTCTGATTTTTTTAAATTATATTATAATTTCTATAATTTCTATTTTATATTAGCCTGACGTTTTTCATATTATGAACAATAATGCCAAGCTACGTCGGGTGTTCGCTGATTATCTGCCAGCAGGGGGCACTGTGAACCAATGTAGTCCAATATGTTGCCACCAGGACTGACATTCAATCATTGATATCTTTTGGCATGGCTGACTCTGATGTTATGTATGCAGCTTATGGTGGATCAGATGAGCAACATGTGCAGCATGTGTGCTCTTGCTCTCCCCATTTCCTGCACTATTTCAGGCCCGCAGTCTTTGTAGTTTCACTCTCACACCGGATCTCCTTCTTAAGCTCAGACTTAGCACAGCTGATCCAGGAGACACGAAGGCACCATGCCTCCATCCCTTACCACTCAGAGGGATCAAAACTGCCAGTGTGCAAGATTAGCTATTACACTCTCCACAACACAAGGGCCATCCCGACCCATCCACAGCAACTCCGCTGGAGCTCCCGCACTCACTTGTGTCAATCAAATGCCAATTGTGAGGGCATCAAACATCAGAAGCAAACAAATCAAGAGTCTGCGCTTAATTCTCCACAGCTGAGGGGACACATTGCACAGATCCCCTGGGCAACACCAAGGTCAGAGGCCGGGTGCAGACTTTAGGAGAGGCAGACAGCGTGATCCGATATCGTTCATTTAGTGTGCTGCACTTCAGCAATTCAACACATGGGATGGATCTGAGATCAGGAGGGTTTAGCATATCATGGGATATTAGTTCCTGTAGAAAAGTCTGTAAAAAAAAAACCCCGACACTACCAGAGGATGGAACATTGAAAGAAGGCAAAAAGTTTCTCCAATACCTAGTTGGAAAAAGTTCACATCTGTCACTGTGTAATGGGGTCGTTTCAGTTTTCTGCATAAAATGATCACCGCACAATTTATTTCTGTATGTTTTTTGTTTGTTTTTATGAAAATCAACATTTTATACCCAGCATGTGCACATGTGGGGTCAGGTGAGTGTTTGGTAATGTTAGATTCAGATTCACCTACAAGCACATCTTCTTAGGGTTAGATTTATATCTAACTGTATTGGTGCTGTTATAAAGACAAATTACCCATATTCAATAAAAAAATAAAATAAAAAAATCAACATTTTCCAGTGCAGTGATTCTTGAACTACTACCAAAACTTCAACATGTATTTATGCTTTAGGAAGAAAAATACAGCAGAAGAAGGGTATGCTAATATGAAATACAAATCAACATAGCCAGAAAAATGGCTGGGTATGTTTTTATCTAAGAAAAGGGGCTTAAAAAGTGCAAAATGAAACATGGCGATACATATTTACAAGAATCCAGGATCCAAGAATAAAACACCATCAGGTTTACTAATTACATAGCGGTCTTTGCAAAGACTGTTGGAGGGTTTGATAAATCCTAAATTCAATGCTGTTGTTTGTGAATACAATGTTCTCAGCTTTGGAATAAATCTGTATGCTGGCGCAAAGTTTGGCTTCCAGTCTTTGCCATAAGGTTACTCACTCAACATGCAGCCAATAAATACACAACTTCAAGCTACATCTTTTAGGATCCTTTAAAAATATTTTCATTATAATTTCAGGATAACTTTTTATTACTTTCTATAGTCACAATAACGTTATCTTGTTACCCTCCTAAATATTGAAAAGGTAATTGTAATCATTATTTCCATTAGCTGCAATATTACAATCTGAAAACTTGAAAGCACACAGTATTTCCTTTGTCTTTTTTATGAACAAAACATGCAAAAACTATCTTATTTTGAAAAATGTTGACTTATTTTTGTTGTTTTTTATTTATTTAGTTTTGCAGATACCAATTTCTTCCTGTGGTAGGATTGCATTAAAAAGCATGCAGGGCCGAGTTTGAATATTTTTGGTGCATTTCTGACTCTTCCAGAAGTGTTTCAGGGTCTTTGCTCAAGCTCCGTTTCTCCCCAGGTATTTTATGACTTGCTGTTAAATTTCCCATATGTGTTCATGAAAGTAGAGTAAGAAATGCTCTGTAACTTTTTCCAAATACCTGCTAAGTGTATAACAACACAAAATAGATGTGTTGTGACACGTAATAGCATCTTGTTTACGGCACATCTATTCTTTTATAGCATGGGTGTCTTCATTTTTACCATTCATCTGAGCTTGTATGTGTATACCAACACCTGCATTCTTGCCATACCAGTGCGTGAGGGAGGCTGCACCACAGACCTGGCACTCCTTTGCTCAGCTTCTCCTCCTTTCCACCACAAGAAATAATTGAACTCAAGCAAGCACAACTCAAGCAGGGTCCAGATTTATTAGAGGGTCCGTACTTCTGATTCAGGAACGTTGTGGTGCAGCCTCTTGGGTGCAACACGAGCACATCAGGCAGGTCGACTCTTAATAAAGAAGCTGGCTCCCGTAGAAATCTCACAGCCCGCAGTTGTTACTGTCACTCATTATCACTGCAGCCTCCCTCTGCACACACATATGGGCAAGCTGGAGCTTGTACAAACACCCACACACGACCCCTGCATGCATGCACACCCACTCACCCACTTTCATTTGCACACACACATGCACACGCACTCCCACACCCACACACAAAGGCACACATGAGCCAAGGAGCATGGGCAGCAGGGTCACCCCAGCGCCATGCTTCATAAAGGGCGCCATTACAATAGGTTTACTGTTACTCTGACGAGAGCTGGGACACAAAAAGACTGATGGTGCTGGTCGGATTTCTTTCCATTTTTCACTTGATTGGAAGGAAGAAAGACTGAGAGCGGACAGCATGTTATCAGAGGACGGCCCTGGAGGTGAGTTTGCTCATTGGGGGTTTTATGCACTCCTCCTTTTCTGGGATTATTGGACACATGTAGAGCTGAGAGAAATCTGACTTTAGGACTTTAGAATGTGCATCAATCTGGATCTTGTTAAAGGTCAAGCCACAGTAATGACTGAAAACTGATGCACTGACAAACATCAGCAGAAAGGCAACCAATATTTTAACTTTTGCAAAGTGTGACACCTTAAGTTCTTTGTCATATTTGATGGAGTGAAACGTTGCGCAATGTGGTTTCATTGCATCATGTTTAAGCAAGAGGTTGGAGGGAGAAAAGGTGAATTCCCTGGTAGGCAGATAAACAGGAAATGAGGGGCAGTAAACCAAATGAATGAAGGAGGGAGCCTCATGGATGCATACATCAGGAGGGTGAGATGGATCAAAATACAAGGAGCTGAGCCGGAGGGACTGGAGTTAAAGGGAAAGATCGGTGTTACGGGGGCAGAGGTGGGGTTCGGGTTTGGGGTGACAGATGGGACTCACCCTCAGTCAGCGGGGTGTGACGTTAAATTGTGAGATTCCTCTTAGCTGGTCAGAGCGGTGATATTTTCTCTGCAGCTGTCAATGATTTAACACCTACACAGTGCCACACCCTCCGACCCTGTGAACTAGCATAGTCACACACTAGCATTCAGAGCCATATTTCATATTCTGCAACAGGCCTCCGGGGTTGTTTCTGTCAGTCATCAAACTGAAGCATTCTTCAGCGACAACAACAATGATTCATGAGTTAAATATTAACATATCCGTTACTGTTTCTGGGTTATTCTCTGTCCCGGCTGTGTTTGCACAGAGTCATGCCGGTCTGTATTTGATTAGCATTGTTCAGCCCAAGTACAATGAATGAACAGCTGAGTCATAGTTTGACCTAGGATATCCCTAACAGATACATCCATAAATGTGTGAGAAATATTTAATATAATCTAGACACAAAACAATCATCTGAATGAGCGTAAGACATGGTTTGTACTCTGTGCAAAACTGACACAACTAGGAAGGTCAGAAGATTTATCACAGAAGTAGAAGTTACACTTGTAATGCACTTTCAAACATTTAGAGCCAAAGTTTAGTTTTTAATCTCCTAACAACTTTACTTAATAGCTACTTTGTGCTTCTTACATCGAAGAAAATCTAAGCTTACCTAAATTTAGCAAAAGCAGATGGAAACTCTCTCAAAGGTATGTAGCAAGACGTGTCATGATCTGATAAATGTAAAACAAAACCTTTTAATCGTAACTCCAAAAGCAACACTGTATATCATCTAAAGAACACCATATTCACAGTGAAGCAGGGCGGTGGCAGGAAGCATTATTCTTTGAGGGTCTTTTTTCTTCAGGTGAAATATGGGCCTAAATTAAGGTAGGAGGAATTATATACCAATCCAACATTGGCACAACATGTCAGACTTCAACTAGAAAGGAAAGGAAGAAGAAGTACTGCAGCTTCAAGCATGAAAATGATGCAAAGCATAAATCCTGAAGAACAAAGCAAGAGATACAGATGATTATGACAAAATACTGAGTGCTGTATTAAGATCAAAAGTGTGCAAACTTATGCAACCCCTCTGTTATTATTATTATTATACTAAAGGTAGAAGCTTTTATTTTTCACTAAAAGATTCTAGGTCGATTTTCTCTGAGTTATGCAGGTCATATGTCTTTATAAACATAAAAAGAAAATCTGAAATGATTTACCATAATCTCATTTGATTCAATGTGAACAAAAACCTCAGGATTTGAACAGGAGTGTGTAGAGTTTTTATTTCAGGTGTACTATAAATCACTTTGGTCAAAGTACAGCTCTTGCTGGTTTTGTTCCAATTTGCTATTATCTGCTTTGTGCAATACATCATTTGAGATGGCCACAGGTGAGTAAATGTTAAAAGGTGAGCACAGTTAAAAATTAACATCAATGTTTTTGTTTTTTTTAGCTTGTCATACAGAAAAAATGCAAGTCTTCATTGCTCAGTCATATTTTCCCAATGTTATTGATACATCTAGAAATATTAGAGTTACAAACTAAATATTTAATTAATCTTGTGCATTTGTGGATCTCCTCCTGTGCATTTGTGAATCTTTTGCATTTGTTAATTATGAAATATAAACTGTAATATATTCATTTTTATTATGTATTGATGCTGGTTCTGGGGTTATACTAATACCCACCAGCGCATGCTCACATGTAAGGTTGCGAAGTTACGTTCTGTTGTCTTGGTTACCATTAAAAATAACCGAAAAGTCAAAATCGATGTCCGGATTGTTCCTTCATGTAAAGTATTAGACAAGAACCTGAATATATTGCATAAACATCCATCCATTTTCTGTTCACCCTTTGTCCCTAATGGGGTTGGGAGGGTTGCTGGTGCCTATCTGCAGCTACTTTCCAGGCAAGAGGCGGGGTTCACCCTGGACAGGTCGCCAGTCTGTCGCAGGGCAACACAGAAACATACAGGACAAACAACCATGCACACACCTAGGGAGAATTTAGAGAGACCAAGACCAATTAACCTGACAGTCATGTTCTTGGACTGTGGGAGGAAGCAGGAGAACCCGGAGAGAACCCACGCATGCACGGGGAGAACATGCAAACTCCATGCAGAAAGACCCAGGACCTTCTTGCTGCAAGGCAACAGTGCTACCAACTGCGCCACTGTGCAGCCCACTGCATAAACAATGTATCTACCAAGTTTCTGCATTTCTATATTTGTGAGCTGGGCTTTACTGGTTACATCAAAGACTCACAATATCACCGCAGAGCAGAGACGAAACATCACCTATTGACAAAACAGTAAAGGCCAGCTCCCGCCAACAGAAAATTAAAAGAAATGTACATCAATGTGTATTTTGGAGATGAGTACATATTTTTGGCATATTCAGCTTTGTATGATAAGTTAAAAAAATCACTTTGTGTTTCCTAAAAGCGTGACTCAAGTGAATTATTACATTACTATAATTTATCATTTAAGGGCCAGGTATGTCTAACAATTCATAATATACAAAGGCTATTATTATCTTGTTCTCGAACAGCTTCCGCGCCAATAATGGCACAAAAGCCTGAGCTGCTACCTCGGTTTGCGGCAACAAACCCAGGCGTTTAAACAGTTACTTTAATTACAAGAAATTCAACTATATAAAAAGACACTGGCCTGACGCTATAAGCATGCAGACGGGCTAGCATAGCTCAGTGGCACAGCTTACTCACTTAATTTGCTGGCTTGTGATGATATTGCTCAATTAAATCGATTAACATTAATAATGAAAACATGGAGATAAATAGATAATATGTTAGACATTTCACTTACAGCTCCTCTGTCGCTGCCAGAAGCCACGCTGTCTAAACTGTCGGTGCTTCGTCATGGCTACGGCGCTGTTGGAATGGGTTAATGTGATTGGCTGAAACATAGGTAACCCCAAAAAGAAAATGAAAACAACAATAATAATAATAATAATAATAATAATAATAATAATAATAATAATAATACAGACCTTTGGGCACTTAAATAACTTAAAAACAACATTATATGTAGGAGAAAACATAAGATACGTCCGTTAGGATACCCCAAGATAAGGTCCGTTCATATGATTGGCTGAAACAAGGAAGCTATCTGATTGGTTGCTGATCACTCAATCAGATAGACTATTTATTCAACAAAAACATTTGTGGATTGAGACGTCAGGGGATTCTCAAAATTCACATAAAATGCAGCGCAACTCACAGGCCAGAGGCAGCTTGTAAATCAAGATATATTTGTATTTGCATCAAAAATACAAGTGTGAATCTCGTCCTGTGCATTTGTGAATCTCGTCCTGTGCATTTGTGAATCTCGTCCTGTGCATTTGTGAATCTTAGTCTGTTCATTTGTGAACTATGAGACAGTTTTAGCTCCATCACTAACAGCCCTTGGTGAAAGTGACTTTGAAAAATGTACTCCCGCATTTTTCTCTATACCAGGCTAAATAAGCCTAAATATTGCTATTCATTTTTTACTGTGCACCTTTACAACCGGCAGCCCAATGATATGCTTTGTAACTCCGTGACTCAACGTTTCCTTTCTCATTATATTTTGTGCACAAAATGTATCATTATAGTTAGATGAATACTCGAATAATGTATTGTAAGGCAAACAAAAGGCGTAGGCTGTCTCCATTTAGGTTATTTACTAAAATCATAATCAAAAACAAACAAACAAACAAACAAAAAGCGATACGGGAAACGATGAGGTCAGAATAAAAGCCTGTGATTTGCTCCCGCCCCCGCCTTCTCTCTAGTCTCACCTGGACGGAAGTAACAGCCCAGGTAAAAGCTGCTGCTCACCTCCTCCCTACCTCCAGGTGCTGCGGTTCGGCAGCGCTCTCCTGTCTGTAGTATACACTTTCAGTCTAAGGAGACATGGCGCTGGATTGGTTTCACTCCTGGAAATAGCCCACAAGACAACCTGAAACATTATTCTTCTGTTTCTTTTCACCTAGTAATCTCACGGACTAATGTGGCTTCTACTGCTGAGCCTGATTCTCCGGCACTGGATCTACACCGTGGAGGGTAAGCGGGAGCCTTGCTCGGTCAGCAAACATTAAAGGGCAGCTCGGCTGTCAAGTGCAAAGAAAGAGCCGTATTTTTGGTGACTCTTTAACATGATAAAAACACCAATAATCACATTTTTTGTGATCAGAATTATTACAATATAGCCTATTGAAATTTTTTTTTTAAAGCTCCTAGATGTGATTTCCTGTTCAACTTTTTTATATGAATGAAGTCCAGAAATTATACACATTCTGAAATTAAGATACCTTCCTTGAAAAGAATTGGACTTATGTGGAAGCTCTTTTTAATGTTGAGTTCACTTGTGTTGCAGGATCATGTTCAACTGTGAGTGCTGTGACTTGTGATGAATGTCTGCAGCTCAGTCCTCACTGTGGCTGGTGCACTCAGGAGGTAAACGCGATTGTACCAAGAGATGAGGAAGAAAACAACAGAAAAAGCCCATAGAATAGCGAAGAAGTTACATAGTCGGGACCTTGTTGCTTTGTATGCTATATATAAATATAAAGAAGAAACTTCTCTGACCGATGCAACTGTTTTCTTCACCTGTCAGAATTTCACAGACTGGGTTTCAATCTCATCGCGATGTGACACTTTGGATTCCTTGCTAGAAAAGGGATGCTCAAGGGACCAGGTTCAGTTCCCCGTTTCCGAAAGCCAAATCCTCCTGGATCGGCCGCTCGGGAAGATCACAGACGATGCCAACAGCACTCAGATCTCCCCACAAAAAATGTCCCTCAAGCTGCGACCAGGTATTCAGCTCAGAGTATCTGAAATTAACAATCTGGAGGTTGGTTCTTATTGTCAGAAAAATATAAAAGGTGATTTTTGTGTGTGTGTGTGTGTTTTGTATCCACAGGCAGTGTGGAGACTTTTCAGGTTAAAGTTCAACCCACGGCAGATTATCCTGTGGATATGTACTACATGATGGACCTGTCAGCCTCCTTGATTGACGATCTCAAGATGATCAAAGACTTGGGCTCATCTCTGTCCAGAGAGATGTCCAAACTCACCAGTAACTTTCAAATGGGCTTCGGCTCTTTCGTGGAAAAGCCCGTCCTTCCCTACATCAAGATCACTGAGAAAGAGCTGGCCAACCCCTGCAGGTGTTTAATAGATTCGAAAGCAAGAAAGTGACGCAATGAACTGGAGCTTTCAACAATATCACCTTCTTTCTAGTAAGTTTACTTGTTTCTTTACGCCTGATTTCTTTCAGTGACTTTGGAATTTCTTGCCACCCAACATTTGGCTACAAGCACGTCTTATCATTGACAAGTAGAACCAGCAGTTTCAACGAGATAATCGCTAAGCAACGTGTGTCTGCTAATAATGATGATGTGGAAGCTGGCTTTGACGCTATCATGCAAGCGGCTGTTTGTGGGGTAGGATTAACAACAAAAAAAACTTTCTCCAAGATTTTCTGTCTGATATCAGGTATCTGGTCGTGTATCATAATAAACGGGTTCTGCTGGTTTTGTAGGACAGGATCGGATGGAGGAATGATTCCATGCGTCTGTTGGTGTTTGTCAGTGACGGGGACTCGCACTTTGGGATGGACAGTAAAATGGCCGGGATTGTGATTCCTAACGACGGACAGTGTCACTTGGATGCAAACAATGAATATTCAATGTCCACAAAGCAGGTAAATTTGCACACAAGCATGCAAAGGGTACATCAAGGAAGGCATACGAGGTGAAAGCCAATACTTTCATCTTGAAATTGTAATTTCAGAGATCCTAAATTGAAACACAGTGTTTTACTGAAGTATTCACTAAACTTGTTCACATGTTTTCATGTCACAGCGATAGATATGTTTATTTTGTCAGAGGCTTATGGGATAGACCGACACAGATATCTCCAAAGTGTGCTTGAATCGTATTCGGTCCTTCTGAGTCAGTACTTTGTAGAGCCATCTTCTGCTGTAATTACACCTACAGCTCTTTCAGGGTGTTTTTCAGGTCTTGCTTCTGAATTTCTATTAAATGTAGGGCGAAAGAATTATTCTAACACTCCAATATGCTTTCAAATCTATTCATCTGTTGAAGTAGCTGCAGAGTTTAGGGTTAGTATTCAGGAAGGTGAGCCTCCACCGCATTCTCATGTCTTTTGAAGTTTATAATGGATTTTCTGCCAAATCGTGTATGTATCCCATCCATTTTTCTATAAAGTTTCACCTGCTGAAGAAAAGCATCTCCACAGCATTATTCTGCCACCACCAGGCTTCAAAATTGAGATGGTGTGTTCATGTCTATATATAGTGTTGGTTTTCCACCATATGCAGAGTTTCATGCCTAGGCCTAAAAGTTCAGGTTTGGTCTCATCTGGCTAGAGCTCTTTTTTCAGTTTGCTGTGTCCCCTATATGTGTTGTTGCACATTTTAAAAAGGCCATAAAATGGCTTTCTTTCAACAATGGCCAGATTTTTGGAGTGCACCATTAATACTTGTAAATGGTAAATTGATTGAATTTATATAGCATTTTTCTATTTGTGCCAGTCATCAAAACTCTTTCACTGGAACCACATTCATCCACTTTTCAGATCTCTGCAAATTCTCCAAAGCCTTGAGAAAATTCAGATCATTTCACATTTTTGTTAACTGATATAAATTCAGTTACATTTCTCTATTCCTACCCTCAAACCTGGCTACCCACGCACCCACCACTTTGTCAAGTCTGTCTTTTATTACATAGCTGTGACAAATCTGAGCATGTCTCAGGACGCAGTTGAATGTTCTGATAACATCAACCTTATTTATTTTTAGTTGTTTTTTTAGTTATTAGGTAGTGAAGCTATTGACTTTTTTTTTATTTTTATTCTTCAGTCAATCCCATTATTAGCTCAGCTAAGGAATCATTTGCTTCAGATGGGCTAATGCAACTTTTTTTTTTCCAGGAGTATCCGACTCTCGGTCAGCTGATTGATAAAGTGGTGGAGAACAACATCCTCCTAATATTTGCAGTGACAGAAAATCAGATAAATAATTACAAGGTAAATTCTCTCTTCTGTGATGTTTTCTTTTTGCAAATAGAGTAAGTCCATGCTTGAAAATTACTTGTCTTTAGGGAGTCTATGCTTACTGAGGTTAGCATATTTATCTATTGAGCTATATTCTGCCTGTTAGAACAAGCCCAGCGTGTTTTTTTTGTTTGCCATTTCCATGCTTTTTAATTTTGGAAATTTGAGAAGGGCTGCCCACATTATAACATCGACACTACAGTTTGTCTACTTTTGTTTTTCTCTCAGAACTATGCAAATTTCATACCTGGCGCCACAGTGGGAGTCCTGGCATCAGATTCGAGAAACATCCTGGACGTGATTGTAACAGCTTACAAGGTAAATTAATACTTCAGATCATCTAGACTGTGCACTAGAGAGAACTGCAGCATTTGCAGCTGTGATACTGTGATAAAGTAATTTTTCCTCTCCTACATTTCACCATAACTTAGCCCTCTGTGACAGTCAGTCTTTCCCTGAATTGCTTCTCTTTTCACTTGTTTCCTCTTTCATTCTTCTTTCTTCTGCTGCATTTATTTTTCCACTGCCAGCCTGTGCTTTGCGTCGACATGTTTCGTGGCGAGTTCCTGCTTGTCCCATCTGTTTGATCTTCTCTGATTCAGCGTTGCTCTTTCTTCTCCGCTCCTTCCCTCCGTCACTCTGGGCTGTGTTGCATTGTAAATCCCCCCCTGGCGGCAGTGACCGGTGGTGGAGTGGAGCACAGTCCTCTAATTACTGTGCCCACGTACGCCGTTTGTAGCCACGCTATCCAAAGAAAGAGGTCCCTGTTATCACTCTGATTGTAGACGCAGTGCCTGAAGGGAACGCAATACAAACGGGGGAATATTCCGCGAAAGTCTGCAGATAATGTGTATTTGTGGTTACTTGGAATTTTGGATTACGGTTTGGTTTCTCAGAGAGGACATAGTTGGGCCGCATAGCTTTAAATACCTTAAAAGTTATTTACTGTACAGCACTGCGCACATTTGGAACAGTCTTAGAGACCTAATCCGGGTTAGGTTGGGTGTATTCCACAAATGTCCTAGTTTTTTTCCTCCATAGCAACACTCACCGTGCAGTACAGTTAAAATTAACCCTCTGTTCACATCCAGACGGTTTGTCAGAGCCCATTCGTCACGCAGCTCGCTCTCCATCTGAGTGTGGATTGTCATTCTTCTGTCAGCCGTCTTGTTTGGTTAAACACACCTGGCACAATGACTCACCTGCGAGACGCTACTGAAGGTTCAATCATCAAGAACGTCACAGGTCACAAAAGGGTGACCATTTATGGTCTTAGAGACTACTTTTCAGGATAAACAAGGGAATACCCTCTTTAGTATCTATTTCCTTTCCATACAGGCTACCGAAATGTGAAGTTCATAAACTGTTTTCCAGGAGCTGCGTTCAGAGATTGAACTTGAGGTCCTTGGAGACACAGAGGAACTTCAAATGTCCTTCGCAACCATTTGTCCAAACGGCACGGCCTTTCCTAATCTGAAGCGGTGCTCCAACATCAAACCAGGCGAAACGGTCAGTTACCTCTACTTTTGTTGCTGTTGCATTTGTACCTGTTGTGTGTCATTCATGCAGTGCAGTTCAAAGTGCTGCAGGACTCTGAATTTAATAAGAGAGATAAGGTAGCAGAATGAGAAACACAGCTGCGTGCAATAAAATATACTGCGGGTAATATAAGCAGTGAACATCTCAACTGGTTTCTGAGATGTCTTAGTCAAGCCTTGACATATGGTAAATAGTAGCAAATTTTGTTATATCCCCACAATGTAAGTACATTTAAATCTAAAAAATAAAAAATCTAGGATTGTCTGCTAAATGGACAGGCATAAGTCCAAAGTTTAAGTCTCTCCGTATGAATCATTTTTTTATTGTAACTTAAAAAACCCCCCAAAACATCAGGTGTTCTTGCATGAGATCTGTAAAAATCTCATTTTGTGTATTTCTATGCCTCTTTGCAGGCCACAGGAGTTACTGTTGGTATTCAGTTTGCACATGCTTCGTTCTCATAAATGACACCTTTTGATTAGCAAGAGAGAGCATTTTTATGTTCATGTTCACCCCCAAAAGACGGACTGAGTATTGGATAACCAGGTTTTGATTCAGAAAGTGAAATACCAGTTCTGACTGGTATTTCATACCTGACTGCTACTGTCTAAAACATTAGTTATTAAAGCACTGCATGGTCCCTCATGTCAAGGTTTCCAAAAGCCTTTTGGTCATGTGATTGGGGTTGGTTAGGGAAAAAAAACAACTCTAGACTTACTTTGCAATTCTCTGGATGTTAGAACACAGTTATTCTAGCGAAACCTTCACAAATCAGTGCTGAGTTTGAATTTAATTTGTTGGTACATTTTCTTTCCTCTGCAGGTTGTGTTCAACGTGTCCGTGGCGCTCTCAGGATGTCTATCGGGAGTTCGACGCTTTTCTCTCAAACCAGTGGGCATACAGGAGAGCTTGGAAGTGGAACTTGAGTCTCTTTGCTCCTGTGATTGCCACCGGCTTCCTACAGCAAACCGCCAGTGCACAGAAGGCCAGGGGATTTACCACTGTGGCGTGTGTGTGTGTCAGCCGGGGTTTCTGGGAGCGCAGTGTGAATGCAATGACGAGACTGGTTTTTTGAGTAACTGCCTCGCGACCAATGACTCTGAGATATGTAATGGTCAGGGGGACTGCTACTGCGGCCAGTGTGTGTGTCATCCGTCCAGCTATGGCCGGATCTACGGGACGTACTGCGAGTGTGACAATTACTCCTGTGTTCGCTTCCGAGGAGAACTCTGCGGAGGTGAGTTATCGCATGTGAAAGCTGCTGCTTGTCTCTTATTTCTTTTTTTTTTTGTGGGTGAGCCAGTTTCCTGAAGAATTTCATGCTTGTAGGTCATGGAGTGTGTGACTGCGGAAAGTGTCACTGTGAAACCGGCTGGACGGGGGAATACTGCAACTGCAGCAGCAGCACGGAGGCGTGCATGTCGGAGAACGGCAGTCTCTGCAGTGGCAGGGGGAAATGCAATTGTGGCCAGTGCATCTGCTCTGTTGCTGGGGCATCGGGAGAAAAGTGTGAAAGGTGTCCGACATGCGTAGACTCCTGCACTTATGCACAGTGAGTAAAAACTGACGCCGTCTTCTCCTTCTCGGTGAATACGGATTTCACCCGAAAGAATTTGTCTTGGATATATATTTACTTTTTTACCGGAAAGATACAACATTGTTATATCTGTTTGTGTTATGTTTTCTCCTTGTGCTACATGATCTGGCTGTTCTTTTAAATCCAGGGATATCACATTTTGTTCCTCTTGTTCACATGTGTCTACACCTTCCATGTAACATCAAAAGACACTAATGTCCCCAACACAGCACTAAAAGATTTCCTTTCTCTGCTGTAGAGCAGCTGTCAGGGCCGGGGCCATTTGATACCACCATTACTGGTGATGGAGAGGGAGTGCAGCCTTGGGAAAATGTTGATAAGTGTCTAACGCTGGGATTTCTTCCTATGTTCTCTATTAGTGATGGAGCCTCATCAATTCTAAGTTTTCAGGGTTTTTCCTAGGCGAATCATCTGTATTGTTTCTGTGTGTTTTTATTATTAGGAGCTGTGTGGAGTGTCATCTACTCGCGAAGGATGACTTTGGGTTCTGCGATCAAAACTGCAATGCTGCTAAACTTTCCATAAACACAACTGGAGGTAATGAACTCTACCTGTTCTACTTGTATCAGTAGTTCACAGGCTTTTCCATTTACATTGGCAGCGACTTGTGACCTCCACTATTTCATGTTAAAGCATACACGCATTGGTAATTAGCCTGTTAAATATTAGCATTTTAAAAACAGAGCAATTTTTGTAGTCAGCTGGTGCCCCACTTGGTGCTTCACGGTCCAGACCCTCAACTTTTGACGCTTACAGCACCATCCACAGTTATTGGGACCATCTTACAAAGGTGCAAATAAGAATGGTTGTCATGGTGACCCCAGTTTCTACCCTACGGTGCAGTTCTCTAACAGTAGATACACCAAACAGTCCCAGTTCTTTCGTAATGCTTACATATTGCTCCAACTGTAGCGTCCATTGTTTGGGTTATGTTTGAGAACACACATCTGCCTCGTTTGTACAATGGCCCATCTTTCTCATTTTAAAAGTTAAAAAAATTGGACCTCTGGGTGGCCTTATTATATTTATAACCAATAAGGAAGTCATGCAGTACAAAAATATCCCAGACTCTCTGATCAACTAAAAAAAGTAAAGCATAAATTATAACATCGAGCTATATATGAGTAAATGTTAGATTGATTACATTTTGTTAAAAATAAATATGCATGTGGGTTTCTTACCACAATAATATAAATATACCCACATTTTCTGAGTTCAATATGCTACAGAAGTAGAAATTATTCAGGCTATTCATATACCTTTAACAAAGTTGGCAATGCTATTGGATGATGCTTTATTGATATTATACTGTCATATTAATGGCTAATTTACCCACAGAGTTTTCTCTCGGCTACAACTCAGGAATTTTTCCTATATTACTTCTAATAAATTCATTATTTAATTTAAAATCTTGAGACTTTTTTGATATTACTCTTCAATTTTGTAGACTATTTTCGAATCATAAAGAGGTATTACATTTATCGGTATATTAGGCGTATTTTCTATTTAAAAAAAAAAAAAAAAAAAAAAAACAAGCAATCAAATGTAATGTAAAATTTATTTTTCCTTTTCTCCCATTATAGAATTAACTTTTATAATACTAACCAAAAATGTTTTGCAAGACAATTAAAATCTCTTGAGATATTAATCATTGACTTATTAACTGGAATCTATATCTTATTTAGGGGTTTTATTTAAGTTCAATTTTATTCCGTACAATATAAAAATCAAGCTATTGTCTTGAGCTGTATAGAATTAAAGACAAATGATGAAAATTCACCTAATTTAGTTCTCTGAGCTTGTGACTTAAAAAATATTTTTAGAAGAAGAAGTTGGCAGGGAACACCGAAACTAGTTTCACATTGTTTGCTGTGCTGAAGTGAGCAAGAGGTTTTGGCATCCAAACTTGTATTTCAGTTGTTTTTTTTACAAGACTAACAAGGAAACATTTCTTAAACAGTCTTTGTTATTAACTGTTGACAGGACACAATTATGCAATAGTTTACGGTAACAAACTGCACACTTTCCCTCCGGGCGACAACAAAACAGGACCTGGAACTGGTTTTGAATCCAGACATGTCGACTTTCACTAAATGTTCAATTAAAACCTAAAAAGAACTAATGAAGAAATGCCTGTGGATATAGATACTATATACATGTTTGGTTTAAAAGAAAAGGTATAAATGGTTTATACCTTTAGAGTTTGATGTTACTGCTCAGGTTTTGTAATCTATCGGGGTCAACCTGCTAAATTTCACCTTTGGGTCAGTGATTTGGAAGAATGCCGACCTCAGTCGACTCATGTGTCCATCTGAAGTCTGTGCCCCCATCTCCAACACAAAACCAGACGCATCCTTTCAGGTTCCACAGGACAATGGAGAACATATTATTTACCATGTTGTACAGGTAGAGCTATTATAGAGCCGGTGAATAGCTGCAGGAGCTGGTCATCCTTCATAGAGGGGCTGATTTTAAAACCGCTGCCCATGTGCAAGCTGAGAGGTGTATCTGATTATCGCTGGAGGTTTTTTTAGTCTTTGTGTAACTCGCAGACACCAGATTGTGTCGTTTGATATGGAAATCCAAACTGACAGCACAACAGAAGAAAGACTATCCTTTTACATTCTCAGCTTAAGTACAAAAGGACCTGTGAAGTGTATGTACTAGATTCACTCCTCATGAAGGTATATGTTCACATTGCTTTTAAGATTATGACAAGACCGCTTCCATGAAATGCAAGCTCAAAATGGAGAACGAGTGCAAGGTGTCGTTTTATCTGACAGAGCGCGAGACGGGACATGTCATCTACAATCTCCACACGTACGGTGAGTTTCTCAACAAAAGGCAACAGATTTGGCATCCTCTGAAATGAAATGGCACCCCCGATCAGGGTCCTCAAATCCAGGCTTTTCTAGATGTCTCCCTGGCCATTCAGAACCGGACCTTGGTTCTGAATGCGATTGTTGGATCAAAATTCTAAATTGTCCTGGGATTTTAAAGTGTCCATGATACCATGGGCTTTCACAAGGTTTCCAGGAGTTTTGGGGAACAAAAGAGACCCACAGAATCACAGCTGCTTCACCACACCTAGCAGTGGGCTAGTGTATGTTAGCCTCTGTGTTGCTTTATGTTCCAGAAGAACATGAATCATGGATTTCTAATTGAAGGTCCTTTGAAGCCCTGATCAAGATTATGGCACCAGTGATTCTTTAAAAAAATCAAAGTACATTGATTAAATGTACTTAGATTAAAATTATTTTTTTTGTCAGATTTTCCATGTGAAATCTATCGTATAACAGATGAATTGACTTTAATGCTTTATACACGCTTCTAAAGGGTGTGTGGATAAATGTCAAGGTTGCTGTAGAAGCAACATTTGTTCTTTTTTAATGCTTTCCCTTGACATATCTCTTCCTCTTTCTTGTTTCAGGATGCCCGGAGCCCCCCAACATCCCTATGATTATTCTGGGGGTCTCCCTTTCTGTTGTGTGTATTGGTGTAAGTCTACTGGCTGTGTGGAAGGCACTGGTATCGGTGCATGACCGAAAAGAGGTGGCAAGGTTTGAGGCTGAGCGGGCAAAAGTAAAATGGCAGACGGTAAGACCTTGATGGTTAAAAGTCATAGCTGGTGATATTTTATCGTTTCTTAAAACTCGCCCATGCTGTTACAAATTGTATGTGTATTGAACCTGCAGTCTCCAAATTCATGTTAGATGCCCACATATTAAGACTTACTAAGACTTCATACATGGACACATTATGAGCTATATGGTTACATTGGGGTTATATTAGCATTGTGTTTTTAAGTATTATTTTAGTCTTTCTTTTTCTAAGATGGACTGATAATGCAAACAAATTTGATAAATTGTAAACAGAAGAATCACAAGTAGAAATTTATAGTAGATTATTTCATAGTGTGAAGAAGGTTAAAATTATAAACACAGGGTGAGATATGTATATGCAGAAATCCTCGCTAATATCAGGTTAAAAGTCCCATAACAAGTTGGACTTAAATCACAAATTTCAGTAGCCATCAAGGAGCCTCTGTGAAAATGTATATGGTTGATCACTTTTCTTGCCAGCATTGGTGGAGTTCCTTTACGATTGGTTTCCTGCCATGGATACAGCTTTTAAATGTGATTCATAACTTTTCAATAGGGTCAACTTTAGGGCCACTCCAGAAACTTAGTCTGCTGTTTGCTTTCCAAAACTGCAAAACAGCAGGTTTGCCCTTTTTGGGACGCCTGTCATGTTGAGTTGAAGAGGCTGGAGGCGGCATGTCTTCTTTATTACCCCAACAAAATGGCCCCATATCATGATGATCCCACTACTGTGCCTGGAATGGGAACCATATTTTCTTCCGATTCTCTTCTCTAACCCTGTCCACGTAGAATGCTGCAAATTTCAGTCAAGTTAATGGTGACATTTTGGAGAAGAGACTTTCTGCTTGGTCTGTACCCTCATCCTACGTAAATGTAAAACGCATAGACCGGACTGTTCAGATTAGACACAAAATAAAACTGTTCCTTTTATGATTTCATTAAGATCCCCAACGACAGTCAAACTGAACATTTTCACTGTATAAATCATTTTCATTACAGTTGTGTCTTTTCTGTCTTTCTTTTCAGGGGACCAACCCTCTGTTCAAAAGTTCAACATCTACATTCAAAAATGTAACTTACAAGAACACACACAGAAAGGACTGTACGATAAATCACTACTGATGACAAACTGGAGGCAGCGAAAGCCGTCGCCTGAGTGCATTTGAGTGCAGGCGCATGTGTGAGAAAGAAACGTTTTTACTAAAATTTTTGTTGCGTTAATTCAGAGACAGTGTGAGACAATGGGGAAACATGACAAATGAACTGCTGTAAAAGTGCACTGCTGTACTGTAAGACACTAAATGTCATTGTTTGTGCTCCGACATGCAGTTTGGTAATGAGGGATCTACATAGCAAGTGGCTGACTACTGAAAAACTGATTAATTCAAATGTATGTAAATACTGAGTTGTTTTTATTTTTTATTGTACTTGTTGTTTTAATATAAAGCAAGGCTGAGCCTTTAATTATGCAAATCTTTCAGTTGAGTTTTTTGTTGTTGTAAATAGCGAACAAATCAAGATGTTTGTTTACTGTGAAATTAATTGATGTTCAGTTTTAAATGAATGTATGTCCTTGGTAGTACTTGACTGCATCAAAGGTTAACGTTTCATCAGGTAAACACAGCAGCATTGTGATATTCTCTGGTCACAGTGTCATTGAAAAGTTATTATATTTAAGGTTGCGAGTAGGTCATTTTTTTTTTTGTAACACTACATTTTCTCTCTCTGCTTGTGGACTGTTTTTCAGGGGGTTATTGGTGAAATCTTGTTTTAACATATTAATGTTTTTTAAGATTGTGTTGACCTGAATAAAGTTGAATTGCTCTCTATGATTGCAGAAAGATAATCTGGGGTAAAACTAAAGTGGACAAAAAAGAAATATTGATCTCCATCCACCCATCCCATAAAAGTTATCAAAAATCACTTCTAAGTGATTCAACTTTTTGAAAAAGAGTTAATATGTTACAAGTAATCCAATTAAGTTTATCCAAGTAAATATACTATGTTTATGAATTTCTCATGTGAAACAATTGAAAATAAAATAAGTTTGAGAAATTTAATTTGCTTACATGTAACAAATTAACTCAATTATTTTCAAGTCTAAGCTCCATTCTATCTTTTTGTTTTTAGGACGACGCCATCGACTAGTGACTGCCGTTTACAGACCCCTCAGGTTGGCGCTGCACATACACACAAATGTGTTCAAAAAGCAGTTCTCTAACCCTCCACTTCCAACTGTGCAAGAGCCAAAATACTATTTTTATTTCAATGTGATTGACATGGGGCAAAAAGAGCTTCTATGTAAATGACTTCTATGGAAGCAGCTCTATATGAAAAGTAACAGTGTTGTGAATAATTGCATAAAAGTATGTGGATTAACTGTTTTGACAATTCTGCACACTAACCAGAGAACCTCACTTCATGAATTTGAAATGTCTTGTAATATAAAGCGATACCACTGATAGTAAAGCGTAACTTCCTGAAGGACTGGCGTGGACAAGCTGACAGACTGAGAAAAAAAATATATATATATATAACCGAATGTTTTTCTAAATTTTTCCCCTGGACAAATTGCATCATTTGTTCGTAGAACGTGGCAATATTCAGAGCAATCATCAAATAGGAAGAAATATTTCATAAAGCAAATAGGAGCCAAAGTTTGTTAAATTTTAGATCCTGGCTCCTATTAAGTAAAATTAAATTATGGGCCATTATAAAGAGAAATTCTCTTTGTTCTCTCCTGTTTCTAGAACTGAGAGAAACCAAACTATAGTTTTATTAGCAAAGAAAATGTACATGTTACATATCCAAACATCAGCGTCTCAGCTTTAAGCCACATTTTGTAGAACAAAGTAACATCGATGGTCAGCCTACTCACCAACTGCCCCAACCAGACCCAAAAAAGGTTTCGCGTCTTTATTATTTGCTATATTAAAGACGCATCATATCATAATTTACTGCATAAATTCTCATGTAAGTTTTGGCTTTATTCTTAGCACTAAAAAAGAAAAGGCCTTCCAGTGACTATGGGGGCATCAGCACCCTAAGCCCCCCTGCCGCTCCGCACCAACTTGCAACACAAAGTTACACCCTTGTTTATATCTGCTATATATAGCTTAATAAATAACTCTAATGAGTGTTGAACTCTAGCATTGTGATTAATGAAAGTGCAAAATTAATGTCTTTTAAAACTGTGTATATCACATTTTTAAAAACACAACATGGAGCGCGGTGATGTCACAGATCTCTGCAGGTACACAGGTAGAGGTGCATCTTTAAAAGTTTGAAAATTCATAAATTGTAGGAAACCGTCTAGAGAACAAGCTTGTGTCATAAAACTCAAAGAGCAAAAATGATGCAACTTTCTGTAGCTTGAGTTTAAATAATTTTGTTATAAAAATGTTATGTAGAAGGGAGTCCCCTTTTTGCCTTACTTTGCCGAATTGCGTCTACACAAATAATATCCTTGAAATTTTCTCATAAAACACCTTCAGAGATCTTAGAAATATAAAAAAAATTAATTTTATTCCGTTCTTTCCTTTTCTTTTCGATGTTACGAATGGTTCTCTTTGGGAAACCTGTAGAAAATTTCTCTGTGCCATTTTTGCAAACCCCTCCAGAGCGTTCCCCGTACTGCTGCTAGGAAACCACCAAAGAAAAGTCTTGGACACATCGGCGGATGTTCCCAGTACGTTCGCCTTATATTTATGGACTTTTTGTCTTTTGGGAGTCCTCTGGTAATAAAAAAAAAAGTTGACTGGCCGTGTCCCAGTGAAAACACAGCAGAGCGGCAGGAATGCAGCGCTCGGACCCGGGCAGCCCCAGCAGCTCCTCCGTCAGACGTGACGTCGCTGCTGGTTCCCCGCAGAAAAACTTCACTCCGGAGAAAGTTTTCTAGAAGGGAGAGACAGAAGAGGGGGGGGAGAAAAAAAAAAAAAAAAAAAGAAAAGCAGCGAGCCCGAAAATACGCGGAGCCCCGGAATGTGCAAACGCTCGGTTCTCCAACATTTCAGCCATCTGTCGAAATGTTTCTGCGCTCCCGTCGATGCACGGACTCGGTCGCTGCTCTTGTGGCGCTTATTTATTTAACGGTGTTGTTGTCGAGAAGCTCCCTGTGTAGCAGCGAGGAGGACGATGAGGTCCTGGGGAAAAACCAGCTCGCTGAATACTACAGTAAGTTATTATCCATCCTCCAGCTGCAGACCGCTTGTCTTTCTTTCACAGCCCTGCGCGGTACGTCCAGGCGGCACAGATTAATTGCAGGCAGAATATTTTAGAACTGCGCTGCTTCATGTTAAGGTAGGGTAGGACGTGTGTTCTCACTGCTGTGTTGTGTGTGTGACTAAAAATACCGCTGTCTTTAGACCTTCCTCCTTTTCTGTAGTGGCTCTTTGATTACAGTCATGAGACCCACAGAAGCTCCAGCTTCAAACGAACAAGTCAAGTTTATTTGTGTAGCACATTTGCAGTAAGAAGGCAGTTCAAAGTGCTTTTACATCACAAAAACAGCACACAGTTACCAATTATGAAACATGCAATAAACATTACGTTTTGTAAAATCACCAAGCAAGTACACATCAATGTTCAACTCACTACTAATCAAAGGCAACTCTGAGCAAGTTGGTTTTTAGCTCTGATTTAAAGGAACTCGGTCTTACAGCTTTCTTTATTTTTTTGCCTAAGAAAACTAATGAAAACGTACAACGCCTTTGAAAAAATGATGTGATGTGCAGCTCAGGAAAAGCGGAAACTTTTGACCTGTGAATAATTAAAACCTATAATGTTATTTGGTTACTTTACTCAGGTAAATTGTAATTGTATTAGCGATGCAACTAAAGATTCAACGATTAATCAGCCAGAGGTTGGGATTGACCTACAGTATATCTCATTAATCGGACGGTCCGGTACTAAATAAAATCACTACTTCTGTTACATTAGTGACAAAGTGTACCAAACGAACCAGAAATTTGTTCTAATGTCAGTCTTTGAATTCATTAGCTGTCTGCATGTACTTTCATGCACTTTCTTTGAATTTAAAAGTCAGAAATCATTATTGGCTTGAGAAAGTTTGAGAAGTGGGCTATCATTCTCTTAAACTCTCCAGGTTTCCCTGTGGCAAAACATCTGATTCAAATGACTCGCCAAGGTACGGCCTGATTTAAAGATGTTGTGGCAGGGTCAACACTAACACCCACTGACCTGTGACACCTAAAGGATTGTGTTCTCAGAAGACCAGAATTGGGGACTGTGTCACTACTAAATTGAATGAAAGGTCGAAAAGCAAAAACCAGAATAGCTGCCTTCGGACTTCCTGGCAGAACAGGTCTAATTCTGTTCCCTCTCAATCAAAGTGGAAGGAGTTTCATGCAAAAAGAAGAAGAAAAAAAAAACAACATTTGAGGCAGAAGCATGAAAGTAGCTGAGCTCATTTAGGTGCAGTGGAAAACTGCTCTAAGCTCTGACAGACACTTTAAATTATTTTCAACCTTTTTTTTTTCCATCTGAAGTTGCTAAAGAGAAAAGCACACCATCACTCGTTTATTTAATTTTTTTTCTTTCGTAGGACAATTATGACATCTGTAGCTTGCTCTTCTGCTAAATTGAGTAATTCTGTGGGGCTTCTGCAAGTTTTTGAGGACACTAAAACTGTTAACTTTAAAATCGTCTTAAAAGGAAGAACCTTTATAGTTTAGTGAAACAGCACAAAACAGTCTGCATGGCCAAATCCGGTTACATTATACCCAACCAGCTTTTGTAAACTGGTATCATGTAGTCTCAAGCTGTGCTTATAGAAAAATACACTGTGCTTTAGAAATTAAGACAAATGAAGCCCCAAACAGTTGAATGAGACACATTTTTTGCTTTGCGTGCTACAACTCCAGATCACATCGGTTTCTATGATTGCATAGTTCTAATTTGCAAAGCGCAATAAAAACAACTTTCTGAGATAGTGGGAAAAAAATATCCTATTCCTTTATTTGAGTTGTTAAATATTTTGCATTTCTGGTCATCACTTCCACAAAGTTGATTTCAACTGCACAGATTCGTCTCTGTTTTGGCACTAATTTATGGGCTTTCTGAGATGTTTATTTCAGCTTGACAGTGAAGTGTGAGAATTTCCGATGTGCAGTTTTGTTTTCATTCACTATAAAATCCCACCTCAGGACATATTTAATTATGTATAATGTATTTTGCTGCATCCTAGTTGTTCCCAGTGAAAGTAGAGCAAGGACGTCTGAACACTGAAAATAGTTTTGGTCATGCAGACATTTGATACCTTCCTCTGCTTGCCGAACGCTCCTTTTAAAAACAATCATTTCTGAGTACACAAACAAGTTAAACATTTATTTCCATCTAGAACCATCCAGTCTTCGGTATACAGTCATGACATGAAGGAAGTTAGAATTTCTCCACATTCTTTCA